>NC_064285.1:879464-935455 GCF_019186545.1 Solanum stenotomum | reverse complement strand
ATCAAACACATCGAATCATGAGGATCTATGGTATTAGGGTGGGGGTGGAGGGGGTGGGGTGAGTGGGGGTGTGATTCATCAAACATGTCGAATCATGAGGGTCTATTGTACATAGTTTAACTCACTTTCATAGCTCGAATATGTGATTATTAGGTTATATGACAACAATTTTACTAGTTACGTTAAGATTGTTCGCATACACTCTTTCTCTTTTTCAATACTTGATCGTTTTAGAATTGACTTCATATACATGCAAAACTAAAGAAATTAGGATTTGAAGTTGGTAACTTCAGTTATACGTATCTAAAGTTGGATTTACTAAAATGTAGCTTCATATTTGTATGTTTGAAGTTGGTATATTGCTTGTAGTGTTTGAACTTCAAACATTTGATTAGGTATGAAGTTAAGCTTGAGGCTTGATCGTTTAAACTTTAGTCTTGTATATTTAAAGTTGCAATTACCATATCTCTAACTTCAGACTTAAACATTTCGAACTTGAAATTGCAAATTTGAATCATACGTATTTGAAGTTGAGATTAATAAAACCTAATTAACTTCAAATTTTCACGTTTATAGTTGATATATTGCTTGTGGTATTTATAATTGATATATTGCTTGTGGTATTTGAATTGCAAACATGAAGTCAAATGTGATTTCAACTTTAGACATGTATGTTTGAAATTTCAAATTTGAATATTCTAAACTTAAAGTTGCAAACTTTAATTATATGTATATGAAGTTGGGCTTATTAAAATTTAACTTTAAATTTGTATGTTTGAGGTTGGTATATTCCTTGTAGTATTGTTCCCTTATGAAACTCAGCTACTCATTAATAGTATTTTCTTGCATTTACTAGACAATGGAACATATAAAGTTATAATTTACCTTGTATAATTAAATGTTCAAGCTTTGGAAAATTAGTTTTTTGTTTGGTTATGTAACGAACGATGACAAAAGTAATAAAGCAAATCAAATAATATTTTTTGTGGAAGTGTCTCCTTCATATGATAATGAAATGTTTAATATTTCTTTTCTCAATAATAGAAGTACTCTTAAAAAGCAAAAAATAAAATCGTATTATTCATCTAAGTATGATCTAAATTTTTATAGTTGATTATGAACTTTTGAAAAAATAGACAAGATTTTTTGGTTCAAGAACAACATTTATGAAACTTCCTATAAATTGGGAATTAATGTTTTGAAATAGTTAATATTTTTAACTATATAAACATGAACTCACCTAACAAAATGCAAGAATTTTCCTAATAAATTGTCATTATATCTCATTTGCAGAATTCAGGGTAGTTTATGCTTTAAATTTTGTTTTCCAAAATATTGGCTTTTCTTTTAATGCAAATCACAAAGCTCTAATTAAACAAACTTGCAGTGACAATTTGATTTAACAATTTATTTTCCAAGATGCTTTCAAAGTTTAATACTTACTTAGCTTCCATAATAGTTGTTCACTTTACCTTTACGGGCTCCTTAAGAAATTATAAATAAGAAGAACAATTTTAATAATTTACTCTTTAATTTTATTTTTTTGAAATTTTACATATTTATTTACACTTTCAAAACAATTAATTGTAAGTGTAAATTTTAAAAAATAAATAATTAACTGTCTCAAATATTGACAAATAATTTGGGACAAAATTTTTATAATAAAGTGGACAATTAATATGAAATAAAGGAAACATATATCTCTCGTCTTTCAGAATATCTTAAATTTTGTTAGTCACATATTGTCATCGATAAGAAAAGATAATGTCGTGCTCTGCACATATAATGATAGAAAACTACTTATATAATCATGGTGTATAATATGTTAATTTTGTTTTTTTTTTAAATAGATCAATTTTCTTATTCATATATATAATATGTTTATTTTTTTAATTTTTTTTGTATTTACTTTTTTATATTTTTAAATCCGTCCGACCTATATCTTTACCTTAATATACATGAGTTTCTACTTTCTGCTTCAATTCACATTTTGCATTAAATAGGCAGACATTAATAAAAATATTTACAAAAGCCGTAATTAATTAGTTTGGCATTTTATATATGTGGCTTTTTTGTTAAAACAAAATTGTAAGTTGTAGATATTTGGGTGTAATAAACTTGTATTCCTAGTAAGTGAATATTTTGATTTGTCTTAAATGTGATTAATTGTGATATAATATTTTCTAAAGAATAAATACGATATATTTTATATGAGCCTTTTTTTTTTCTCACATCACCAATGTGGAATAAGAAAGTTGATTTGTCTCTTCAATACGCAAATATGTTTGATAAAACAACTCAAGAAAAAAGACTCAATCTTAATTATTTATCTTCAAATTATCTTAGACCAACTAGAAAGAAATAATGTATGGGTTCGAAAAAATGATATGAAATAAATACCTTATTCACTTTTCCCCCTAAACAAATAAGGTAAATAATAACTCTCCTTTTTTAATTAGACGTCTTAAATTTTGATCCTATAAATAAAAAAACTTTAAATGAAAACGAATTTGATGAAACACAAATTCGAAATAGTTAAACTAATGTTTTGTGAATACCAAATGCATACATAGGAAAAGAAAATAATATCTCCTTATATAAAAAAACAAATGTGCACTAGAAAACACAAAATTAATAAGATTTGTAGCTTTTTATTGTTGGTATAGAATAAATATAAACTTATACATCTTCAAGTGTACCTTTAATAAATGACTTTCTATTTTTGGTATTTACACCAAATACAAAGAATCTTGAATATTATTTTTTGTACTTGTACTTTCTTATTTCTCAGCTTGTGTAAGCCCTATTAGTATTTTCTTCTCTTAATAGGAAAAAAATGTTAGATAAATCTGGGGTACATTTGTTCCTTTAAATTTAAACATCAACTTAAAAGAACGAAATAACGAGAAACGATTCAATCATAAGAAAGAGGAGACGCTACTTGCAAAGACTATCTTGATGATCTATTTATTTTTACTCCTAAGAGAGAGTCGTCAAAAAATTTATTTCAGGAGTAAAAGAAAATCTGACATACGTAAATTATAATAATACGTGTTAGGTGCATTCATCGTTTCTTATTCATGGAGTACGGATACTGTTTGATTTAAAGATAAATTATGTCAACGTAAGAAAAATATATTTTATTTTTCACCCGATGTTTGTGAGCGTGTGTTTCACGCGCTTATAGGAGCGTGAAAGAAGAGTTGTAGGAAAAGGCCATTTTGCCTAATCTACATGTGGGTTGGTTCCTTCCCCATTGTGAAAACATCAAGTCTTGTCCATCCACGTGTCACTTCAGGGCTATTTTTAACTATATATCTAACCGTACACGTGTCCATTTGTCACCTTCCAATCTTTAAAATGACAAAATTGAGTTCTTCATGTAGAGGGGACCAACTAAATGATCCTTCTAGTTCTAGTATGGAGAATATTACACTACGTGTAGGGGCGGAGCTAGCTAGGATCAGCGGCGTAGTTATAGTCATTTCAGGGTGTCTAATTGAACACTCTTTATCGGAAAATTACATTGTATGTATATATCAAATTATACATTTAAAGAATACATATTTAAAATTAGACACCTTAAAAAATATGTCTTTGGCGTAGTGGTAATGAGTGTCCATTCGAATGGAGTCCAGTGTTTGAACCCCAAATAACACAATATTTTTTTGCTTTATTTTGACTGTCACACACTATTATTCTTGGATACCCTTAATAAAATTTCTGGCTCCGGCGCTGGCTAGGACTCAGGGTATTCATTGAAAAATTATATTATATTTTTATGTATAAATGATAGTTATTGAATTTTTTTTTATTTTTTCGTGTGTTTAATTCGAACTTTGCCGCTAATCATGAGATGTAGTAGAATAAAGGAGAGGTACTTTACGAGGCGCAAAGTTATATTATAGTTGTCAAACTTCTTAAGGTGCATGTATATTTGAAATTTGAAAATGTCATTATGAAATTTCAGGACATTATCATGGAGTTTCGATTATGGAATTTAAAACTTCATGACAACGGCTATTTTTTCAATAACATGGCAAAAGAATGGCTAGCCCACGCATTGTTACTACTTACTACAAAATGAATAGTTTCTTAATTATTAGGAAATTTGTTGATATGGGCCTAAAGGTCTTTCATAGGCTTCTATTTATTTGGGCCTTGACTATCCTATCCAGCCCAGTAATCCAGCCAGCCCATGTATAAATATATGTATCTTGTTTAGGGTATGTGTTTAGACCTGGGAAAATCGAGTTCAGTATTTTCGATGCAAAAGATTAAATAAATTTTATGAAGTTTCAATGAATGTCCAATCCGGACTTGTAGGTTTAAAGTACAATAAGTTTAGTACTAAGAACCTTAAATGTTGAATCCAACAAGTTAAAATTCTTAATTCGCCTATGAGTTTAGGATTTTCAGTTTCATATATAGTGCTTCTAATTAATTAATTGTAGAAAGACATGCAAATAATTTATATATATATTAGTATCGGAAAATATGTGGCCTATCTTCACTATTTTTTCTTAGGAAGTATGATTATCACCATTAGTTTGTCTTTAACATGATTTTTATACACTTTATTTAGATTAATATATTTAAATCTATGCCTTTTTTTCCCTTTTAAATCTTTAAAATATAAAAACAATACAAAAGAGAACCAATAAATATAAAGCTAAAGAAAAGCATAAAAGAGAATCTTGATTTTTATCATTGAAATATATCTCAGCTCATTACAATTCTTGATAATTGACAAAGCTTATCTGCACTAATTATTATTTTGTACAGAAAAACTATTAATTAAAACATTTATTACAAACCCCACTTCACCAATAATCTACACTTGTCCTTTTCCTCCTCTCATTTTTCTTGGTATATATTAAAAAAACAAGAAAAATATAAACATGCGGAAAAATGAAACTTTCTTTCGCCTTTTCATCCATCTAGATCTCGCCCTCTTAACTTGCAGAATCACCCGATACATGTACTGGATGTCGGAGCCTGGAAGGTAATCATAACATGCATCGTATCTAGCACAATGATCGAAATTGTACAACACAGCTGACCTGAATGTCACGACTCAATCTTGAGAATGGTCATTAGATGAGTCTACTTCTTTTGATTGAATCCCATAATAACTCACATACCACTTGACAAACTTCCTCAATCCACTTGACAAATCTGTGGTTGGCTTATACCCAAAATCATTTTTAGCCAATGTAATATTAGCATGTGTAAATGGTACATCACCATTTCTTGGCATTTTAATTACATTTTTTTTAGCCTTAACATTTAATAAATTCTCCAAAATTGTCACCAATTTGTTTACTGATACTGGTGAAGTGTTACCTAAATTGTACACCCTTAATTGGGCCGGACCCTTCTTCTTGCCACCACTCCCGGTGCTCTTCTCCGCCGTGTCTAACGACCCGATACACCCTTTAACGATGTCATCGATATACGTGAAGTCACGTGCCACCTCTTTATCATCTTGTGTAACGTAAACATTTATTGGTTTACCTTGTACCATGTCCTTAGTAAAAAAAAAATAGGCCATATCTGGTCTACCCCACGGTCCGTAAACAGTAAAAAACCTTAATGCGGTTAAAGAAAGACCGTAAATATGATTATACGTATGTGCAATTTCTTCACCAGCTTTTTTCGTTGCGGCGTAAAGGCTTGCCGGTTGATCCGTACGATGACTTTCGGAAAATGGTACGTTTGTGTTCAACCCGTAAACCGAACTGGATGATGCCCAGACAATCGCGGGTTGAGGGTTAGCTAACTTGACTGTCTCTAATAAGTTGACAAACCCCGCAATGTTTGATTGGACATACGATAGTGGATTTTTCATCGCGTACCGCACTCCCGCCTGCGCGGCTAGATGCAGTACATGTGTGAATGGAACGATGTCGAACAGTTTGGATAACAACTCGGCATCGTTTATATCACCTTCCACAATAAAAACTTCGTGTTGCGCCAATAACTTTTGGCGCCCACGTTTTAATGATGGGTCATAATAGGAATTAAAATTGTCTATTCCCAAGACACCGTCCCCACGTTTCTTTAATGCCATTGAGCAATGAGAACCAACAAAACCAGCCGCACCTAGATCAGAAACGAATTCAGAATTTAATTTTTTTTAAATTTTGACTTTTTTACAAACATAATAATTACACTAACTTTTATGATTTTTATGTGTAATGCATCTATGATTTAAATAAAATTAAATAAAATTGTGTAAACTATATAATCGTACTAACCTGTAACCAATACGGATAAACCATTGACACGTCGAGGAGTGGAGGAGTGGCGAACTTGTTTCTCCCAAGCGGCGCCTCCACCGTAGAAGGAGGAAGAGAGGAGGTTATGGGTGGTGGTGTGAATATTATGATGATGTGGATTACTATTTTCCGATGAGGTAAAAGGAGGGTAATTTATGATGAAAAAAAAGATTAATATTAGAGCTACTAAAAGTGTAACTCTAAAAAGAAGTTTAGAAGAAGCAACAATTAATTTTGTGCTATTTAATCTTCTAATATAGCTATTATATCTCTCTAATTTCATTTCTTTGCTTGTATCAATAGGAGATGATGCCATTGATCATAGAAAAATGACCAAATATTTTTTGAAAATAAGTAGAAAGAGATTTATTTGGGATATTGGTTTTTTTGAGGAATTGGGAATGTGAAGATGAGAGGATTATAAAGGGAAAAATAAGAAGAAAAAAATAAGTGGTGGACCTAAAGAAGAGGGGCAAGAGAAAATTATGGGATTGTGTTTGTTGGATATATTGCCATATATTCTTTTTTTAGTAGTTTATTAATAGTTTAAATTAAATTAAGTATATACTATAAATAACATTAACAATAATTGTAGTAATAATAATATATAACGCGTAAATTTACAAATCTTTGTATTAGGATAGATTATCTATGGCTACGTAATATTTTTTGGGTGCCGCCCTTTCCTGATCCTGTTAAAGCGGAATGTTTTATTCACTATACTGCCAAGTCTAATATGTCTTCTTACAATCGGTGTCACAATGAATTCTTTTCATTTTCTTCATAGGCGGTGTCTTATTTCCCTATTTGATATTTGGACGTAAGCTATACTCTGCGATGAGTCTAACATGCGTATTGCCTTGCTTTGTCATTTAATCTCTTTTTCGGTGTGACTAGAAATGCTCAGTAACAACCTCTCAATTATCATAGTTGAGGCTCTCTTGGTACTAGGTTTAATTATTTATTTATCTATTTTTTATTATTATGAATGGGTCAACGTTGATTAATGTTTGTTTTTTTCTTTTGTTTTTTTGGAAGTGTATGGCCATTTCTCACCGACAGAATATTTTACGTACGTACAGTTAATATAATGGGATTGCAGTCTTATTGTTTAGATCTTAGTTTAATTCACATAATCTCAGGAAAAAAATTAATACTGGAATAAATTATTTCGTAATTTATTTTAATCAATCATGCAATAGATAAAAACATATATTACTGAATTTGTTATACATATTACTGAGTCAAGTATCTAAGTTATTGAATTTTATTGAATTCGTAAATAAAATTTTAGTTACGATATTTCATATACCACATGAAAGAAAACAGATAAGCTCTAGAGTTTTCTTTAATGTAGAAATGACAGGTCTTAAATTTGTGTCTTTGTTTTAAGGGTACCCATGAGGGGACACCCTTATCTAGGTTTAGCACATGTAATAGGAAACTTCCTACATCTTTCTTATTAATTGGGCCAATGATATCGATGTGAGTTGTGGTGCTGTGGTGAAACTGATTCATTCCTTGATTAAAGGGTTCGAGTTTGAGTTCGAGTCATAGGTATAGAAAAAATCATATTGAGAGCGCCACATTCGAATGGCGAATGGACCTTACAATATGCGATCTAAATTTAGTCAGAATTTGAATGCAGATTCCGAATATCGAGCGGGAAACCAAAAATAAATAAATTGGGCAAATGGTCTCTATTTCTTCTTTTCACAACAATAAATAGAGAACATGTATGTTGATATTGACTTTTTAAAGATTTATCCTTTGAATTTTTTTAATTTTTTATCTGTGTGGGTGACAATGTACCCTACTATATTGAGAATTGAAAGGCACCCTTGTTCTTTAATGTGCAAGTGGGTACTAATGCGTGTCAAGACTCTAAAACACATTCTCACTTGAGGATATGACTTTCAGGAGCGTCTAAATTATATATTTTTTAAATGAAATTTATTATAATATTTACGATATTTTAGTTTAAAATTTAGTAACTGAAAACAACTAAATCTTAAATTTAAACTTCAAAATAATAATTCTGAAGTCCAACCTTTGCTAATAATCAATGAAGTCGAGTGAAGAAACATGAAGGTTGAACAAGTTATTATAACTCCATCAAAGTTGAAAAGCACTAGGTAATATTTTTCTTCCTTTTAAAGTTTGGTGGATAGATTAAATTACGCGATATGTGTACTAATGAAAAATATAGAAGATACTATTATTTAGTAACTTCGATAAATTATGGCTTCCACAACTAGAAAGCTCCCAAGGCCAATGAATGGCTTTCGATCGACTTTTTCATTAATTTGATTTGTGGTCATGTTGTATTAAAGTAATTTTCAAACTTGATGATTAATTTACTTGCTTCGTCTAAAAATACGCTTTGAATAATTCTATATCCATGTACATCCTCGAAGCACTTTTATATTTTCAACTGTCAAATGGTAAAGAAAAATGTCGTCCCTTTTTTCTCGAGGTTCATCCATTCTTCCTCTTGAAGTTCGACTAAAGTCAAATTTACATCAAAAAATTTCAAAGAGTAAAGAGTGAAACTAGAATTATCACACGAATTTGTCGGTAGACTACAATCTAGGAACTTTCATTGCATATTGTTATTGTAATTTCAAGTACTTTTGGGGCTCAAGTGTGATTTAACTAAACTTTAAAACTTGTCCCTTGACCGACTTGTTTATAAATGTAGACAGATACAGTCCCCCTAACTTTATTTTTGTCTTCTTTTGGTCCTAATGTCAACTTTTTTCATTAATTTTGTGGTCCTTTTAATTTTATTTTATTTTTTATCAATAATAGCACTCAAATTGGATTATTTAATTAAATACCAAAAAGAAAAAAATACATATCCTTTATACATCATCACATTGTTGAAACATTAATTTAATCGTTTGATGTTATATTACATTGTTGATATATTAGTTTATCAATTATATTGATCCATGTGAAATCTTGACTTCCTGTAGTACGTACTTCTAATTTGATACTTTATACAAAATTGAGTGGACCTTTGTGATATTAATGAAACTTTAGGTTTCAAAGTGTAATATTATATTTCAAGAATTATAGTTTATCTAGTGAGAAATAGACCAATGACATATACTTAATTGAAAGAACAATGATTGAAATGGCTATATTGTTGACTATAGGGAACAATTTGTTGAAATTTTAGGACTCAATTATTAGTTTGTTAAGATATTTTTCTATTACTTTAATTTCCATGACATGTCATGACAAAAGTTATTGACTTTGGTATGATCGGATCAATTTGAATGCATCTTGATGATGAATTTATTGAGATAAACTATATTAATGATTCTATTGGATAAATCTAAGCAAATAAAAAGAAATCACTATTTAATTTATTTTTACATTTATTGTAATTTGAACTCAGTCTGGTACGATCTGTTTCAACTTCATTAATTGGTAACCATCATAGGTGAAGTTAAAGGACCGCAATCTGAACTCCTTTTGTTAGAAAATAATAATGTACATATAAGATCAAACATATTTTTTATGTATATATAATTACTATTGAAGTTGTTTGAATTCTTTGTAATTTACTTTTCTTTATATTTTGAATATTTTAGTTAAAATTTTGATTCCGCAACCATCGATATTATATGTAATGTAATGTTTCTCTTTGTATATATACAAAGAAGAAGTGCAAGTAACACTCCATGTTCTTTTTGCATCATTTTCATTAACATCTACATGTGAGAAATTCAAAAGCTCATGATTAGAGAGAAAACAATAATTAAAAGTAAACATTTTGAGTATGATTGTGATGAAGAAAATTGTAACTATAATAAGGAGCTTCAAGAGGCAAGTGTATCTAATATCTCTTGAAAAATCTTATATTGAAATCGTTTGACTTAACTCTATTCAAATATTGTTGAAAGATCGAGCAACATCATTTTAAATTTCACCTGAATTGATCAAATTATATGTTTTTTTTTACTTTTTCGTGAAGGATTAGATTCAGTACAAAGAAAAAACCCTTGAAAACTCACTTGATAACTTATGTTATTTTTCATGTATTTTTGGATCCTTTAGCTATCGACGATAAATATATTTGACAATAGTTACAAATTACCATATGCAACATTTGCTTCATTAGTTCCAACGGTGGTAGCTGCGAAATCTATTATTGAGTTAAGTATTTTTATTATTACTTTCTGAGTTCGAGGAACTATTGTTATAATATCTATTAATATCATTTTTTAAAATTTAATTTAATCTAAGAATATTTGTTAACTCTCCTACTGTTATATATATCAAATAATTTCCACTCATTTTTTAGAAAAGAAGTTATGGTAGGGAGTAGTGACCATAGAAACTAAAGGCCCACGGCACATGCTAAGGCTTTCATAAGTCAAATTTCAATTGCTATCAACGAAACTCGTTTGGTTCGTGGACAAAATTATATCTAAATTACAATATTGAAATATATTTTCAGAACTAATTTATTTCATCTAAAAGGTGAAATACAATAATATTAAAGTTGAATGGAATAAGATGAGATGTTTCAGATTTAGGATTGTGATAAAATTTATATTCAATTTGTAGGATCAACTTGTTTAACTATATGCTGGATCACTAAGTGATGAAAACGTGAAAACAAAGTTTGGTTTAGTACGCCTTCAACCAAACATAATATAACTTTAATCTCCGAGTTAAATCATAAGATATCTAACCTTATCTTGTAATTGCATCAAAATACATGTGATCCTGGTTTTATAATCATCCATAATAAAGATGAACGAACTCATGATGTGGAATATCAAGTTAAAGAGTAACTGGCCCGACTCATGTTTGGTTGGTTAAATTTTTTGAAAAATATCTTTTTTCAGGAAAACAAATTTCTTAAGAATGAGAAAAACGAGTTCATGTTTGAATAGTAGTAACCAAAGAGGGAGAGGCAAACTACATACTTCTTTCAAGACAAGATTCAATCACTAACCTAAAATTACAAAATACAGAGTAACAAGGCATGATACTTATTCTTTTTCTTCTTAGAAAATGAATTTTAACAACCAAACAAGATGAACAAAAACTAAAAAAAAAAAGGCATGAGCAGACGTAGCGCGAAGCGTGAGTTTAGTCCTTGTACTTCATTTCGGACATTTTGAATCCAGGCATGTCGAAAGAGGAGGCAAATTTCTCGACATCTACTTTGAGTTCTTCGATTTCCTTGTTATTAACAAGTCCCTTGTTGAAGTCCTTCAAAAGCTTTCCATGTTCTTTCTGGATGTTCAAGGTGATTGTCACAGCCCTATGAAGGAACTCACCAATCTGTTCAAAGTCCTTCTCAAGCAAACCCCTCGATGTCATGGCGGGAGTACCTAGATAAAGAAACCCCGTTAGTTACTATCCTACTATGGATATAGTCTCGAAGGAGAACCTTGGAGCAACGGTAAAGAGTTGTGATGTGATCAGGAGGAGGTCACGGACGATTTTGAGGATGAAGCCTTACTGATCTATTGCTTAATAGTAACAACCAACAAAAAAGATGAGCTCTTACCGATACGAACACCTCCAGGGGCCAAAGCACTGCTGTCACCAAATACAGCATTCTTGTTAACAGTAATGTTGGCAAGGTCACAAAGCTTCTCCACCTTGTTACCTGCAAAAATGTCAAACAGATACATTTGTGTCAAGCAACTATTAATGCTTAGAGTACTCGAGACTCCAAAAGATTGCGTATACTTGGATCTCTTACCAGTCAAACCTAGAGGACGAAGATCCCAAAGAACAAGGTGGTTCTCAGTTCCACTAGTGACAAGCTTGTATTCTTTACTCATCAAAAACTTCCCAAGAGCAACAGCATTGGCCTTAACTTGCTTAGCATAGGCCTTAAAACCGGGAGTCATGCACTGTTTCAGAGCGACAGCTAAAGCACCGATTTGGTGGTTGTGAGGACCACCCTGGAGAGAGGGGAAAACCGAAAAATTAATCTTGTCTTCAAAGTCGTATACTGCATCCTCAGGCTGGCCCTTCTTAGGTGGCTTAGGACCCTTGCGGTAGAAGATCATACCTGCTCGTGGACCTCTTAAGCTCTTGTGGGTAGTGGTAGTGACCAAATCACAATATTCAAAGGGATTTGCTGCTTCCTGTATCCACAAACAATGAGTTTCAGCACACTCTAACAAAAACAGTCTTGAAATTCCAAATTCACAACTCAAAACCAGCGTAAAAACCAAATGCAAATCATTAGAAATCGGATTCTAGTATATACTACTTATGTGAAGACAACTGACGCTGTAATTCACCGTTAAGCTTTATGATAATCATGCGAAACAAAGCTGTGATAGAACCACAAACTCAGCTAATAACCAATTTCAACATTAACTCATGTATCACAAAGCATAAAAACCAGATCACCAAGACATCCAAATTGTGCAAATTTGGTCAACCAAATCCATATCATCATGATCTGATATTTCAAAAAATTACTATTCCCAATGTTTCAATTTGTTTGTCTTACAAAAAGAATGTTTCTTATACGTATGTTTAGTTTAATACCACGAGATTCAAAAGTCTTCATTAGACTCTTAAACTACGTGTCAAGTCAAAATTAGAAATACAAACTGAAACATTAAAAAGAACTAGCATGGAAACAAAAAACGGGGTGTGTCTAGATCACAATGCAACAAAAATTAGCATGGAAACAAAACTAGCTAGGATCGACTATATGAATCAAAATGGCTACATATCTTTAGTTCAAAACCACTAGATTCAAAAGCTTCGTTAATTTCTTAAACTACGTGTCAAGTAAAAATCAGACAAACAAACTGAAACATTAAAAATAACTAGCATGGAAACAAAAAACGGGGTGTGTCTAGATCACAATGCAACAAAAATGAGAATGGAAACAAAACTAGCCGGGATCGACTAGATGAATCAAAATGACTGTATCTTTAGTTCAAGACCACGAAATTCAAAAGCTTCGTTAATTTCTTAAACTACGTGCCAAGTCAGAACAAGACGAACAAACTAAAACATTTGATCATAAATTGCATGGAAACAAAAATGGGGTGTGCCTAGATCACAATGCAACAAAAAATAGCATGGAAACAAAACTAGTTGGGATCGACTATACGAATCAAAATGACAGCCAAATCTACCTCTAAACCAATTCAGAATCAAAATATGACATAAAAATACAATCTTTAAAGCACTCAACGTATTGCCTAGTGGTCAATGAAGTGATCGAGAACATGCATGAGACCCTCATGTACAAGAAACACTCGGTGATTCTTCCCATTAGTCAAAATGCCGCCAAAGCTGACCCCAACACCACGATCATAAACAAAAACTACAATCTTTAAAACAGAAATCCATCAAAAAAGTTATACCTGAGCAGCAACAAGTCCACTAATATGAGCCATATCACAAAGCAAAAGAGCACCACATTTATCAGCAACTTCTCTAAATCTCTTATAATCCCAATCTCTAGGATAAGCACTCCCTCCACAAATAAGCAATTTAGGTCTAAAATCCATTGCTTTCTCTTCCAATCTATCATAATCAATATACCCAGTTGTAAAATCCAGCTTATAAGGCAAACTCTCAAAGTAAATCGAAGTAGCAGAAACTTTTTTCCCACCAGATGTATAATACCCATGTGTTAAATGCCCTCCCGACGGCAAATCTAAACCCATAATCCTATCATGGGGGTTTAAAACTGCTGTATACGCAGCGAAATTAGCTGGGCTACCTGAATATGGCTGAACATTAACACCCCATTTCGTTGGATCTAAGTGAAATGCTTGTAATGCTCGACTTCTAGTGAGATTTTCGATTTGGTCAATGTATTCGTTTCCACCGTAATAACGGTTACCGGGTATACCCTCTGAGTATTTGTTGGTTAAGGCACTGCCTAGAGCTTCAATTACGGCGAATGAAGTGAAATTTTCTGATGCAATGAGTTCGATACCGCGACATTGACGACGTTTTTCTTTTTCTATGAGGTCGAAGATTTCTGGGTCTGTTGTGTTAAGGGGTTCATTGCCCCATACTGAAACTGGATCCATTTTTGACTAAAATTTGAGGAATTTTGAAGAGGAAAAAACAGAGGAAAACAGAGTGAGAGAGGGTGAAAAACAGGGGAAGTGAAGAAATGGAGGGGGAGTTTTTAAAGAGATGAGTTTATGTGAGTTGGCAATAATACCCTTTTGTTGTTTTTTTTTTTAATTTTAAAAAATATATAATTATTTTTTTCCAAAAAAAATAATTAAAAGTTTGTTGAGGATGTTTGGTAAAGCTAATTTTTGGGGAGTTGGTGAAATTTGAGGGTTAAGAAGTGATATGTATTTTGGTGGTTGAAATTTATTGTTTGTATTTGATAATTTAAGTGAATTTATGTTAAAGTTAAGTAGGCTAAATATAGCTCCTTAAATTTGGTATAATTTATAAGTTAGATATTCTAACTTAGCTAGTCACGAGATAGATATCAGTCGAGTCTAATATTTGGATCGAATAAAAGAATTATACGGAGATAAAATTTTACTAGTTGGGATATCTCTCTCTTACATTGATAATACCGAAACAATTGGTAGTTGGCTTATGTTGCGTATCTTGGTTTGGTTTAATTTTGAAATCGTTACAAAATTGTTAAGATATCAAATGTCATCAGTTAATTAGTTATCGATCGTTAACAGTTTGGTTACTGATTTAACCATTACAGAAAAAATAATTTAAAACTAAGCTTCGGAAAGTTACCAACTAGTATACACTATACACTATTTTCTTGTTTGATTTTACTTGTATTTCGCTCTTCAAAAATCAAACTGGATAAGTTTTGACCAAACTTTAAAATGAAAATTTTCATCATTATCAATATGAAAAAAGTTGCAACTTGCGTAATTTTTCGATCCGAATTATTGATTTTACTTGAAATATGCACACCCTTAAATGTCACCATGAATTCACAATGCACAACATGTCATTGTCAAAGTTGGTAAGAATTTAGTAAGCTTGATCTAAGTGTTTATTAAGATTCCACTTTTGAGACTATAGGGAATAGTTGGTCATTTTGAAATCTAACTTACCAACCAAAGTCTACCACAAACACACCTTACACTAGTCTTGAACGGAATCAGAATATAAAGTTGATGAATATGAAATTTACAATAACAATAACATATTCAATAAAATTTTATAAGTGGAGTTTGAAAAGAGTGGTGTAAAGCACAATTTTATTCTTATCTTATAAAGATTAAAAAAAACCATTTTTGATAGACCCTAACTTGAATAAGTGGGATTCACAATTTTAATTCTTTTAAACGATATTAATTTCTAACTCATAATTTATTGATATTTAAGTAAGGGTAATGCTAAACGACTAGAAAATTAAAAAAGTCTATAGTATTCTTTTTATTTAAAGTTAAATTGATTTGTTTTCCATTTTTTAATTAAAATGTATTAAAGTTAAAAGAGTAAGAATATTTAAAAAGGTAAAATAACATATTTTTTAAATTTTCTGACCAAATTTTTGGCCAAAAGGATTTTTTCTTTAAGTAAATGAAATATTGAATTGTTTATTTTGTCTAACTACAATGTGAGTATCTGACATCGAGAAAAAACCAAAAAGAAAAGGATAAGGAAGACCTTTTTAGACCTCCTTTCAAGAGAACATAGGAAAATGTTGGATTGTTTATTTTTGTCCTTTCGGAAAAAGTGGCAGTAAAATATTGGACCAAAAATTGTTGTTAGCTTTTTATTACTAGTATAAAAATAGTTAGAACTATGATGAGTTCATGATGTCAACATGTCTCTTTTTGAGTTGGTGAGATCTTGTTAACTTAGGGTAGTTGATTTTTGGTGCCTTTGCATGGAGCAATATAAGTTATTCACACTACTCGATATTTATAGTTTTTGAAAAAACAATCTATTTACTTTTATGAAAAATTGATAAAATATAAGTGCATTTTATCTTCTTTTTTTTCAGATCCCACTTAATATAGTTTTCACACTCGATATTTATAGTTTTTCGAAAAATAATCTATTTAATTTATGAAAAATTGATAAAATATACATCACTTTATCTTCTTGAGATTTCACTTAATATAATTTTACTGAATATGTTATTGTTATTGTACACTCGATATTTATAGTATCAAATTTTACATCATTTATTGTTGATGATAAGCGTAATGATGCGCGTGTGATAGGTAAGTAGTGCAAACAAAAAACTGATATTTGAATTGAGAATGATAAATAATTTTTTTAAAAAAACGTTATATCATAGAGTTTCAAATCGTGCAAAAAATTCTCGAATTAAAATGAAAAAAAACTATACCAAATTTCACTATTTTATCATAATTTACATGATAAGTGGAGGTTAATTAAAATATATACTCTTTAATCATGATTCAACAAGAAAAGTATATCCGCCCTATCAAAAAGTATTAAAGTATAATAAAAAAATTCCGTACTCGATATTTATATCAAACATTAGTGCTTCTGGAGAGGGTAAAAAAAATAAAATAAAATAAAATATCAAACATTACAATAAATATGTGGTAATTTTTTGTACATAGAGTCATAGATCGTAGTTAATTTCATTTAATAGTTAGTTATAATGAATTAATACAATATATATTTGGTGACATATTAGTATTTAATAAGTAGGTATGTGTTTAGAGCATAACTACCAGCAACAACCAAAACAGATATTTTTGTGTATATATTCTCTGTGTTGTCATGCACGAGTCCACTCAATTTTTTTTTTGTTCCGTTCGACTAAATCTGAATTTTTATAGAAATTTTTTATATAAAAGGTAAAATATTTATAATAGAGACGATTTCATAACTATCTTTATTCTTCTGTTAAGGATAAAATGTTTCATAACAAAAGACGATCTCATATTATTTGTTACATTCTTATGAAGTTATATATTTTCTGTACATACATAAAATAATATTGTTGATCAATGTCAACTTCATTTACCTAATCTGTGTTTGGTAAAAAATAAAAAAATAATATTTGGCTTTCACTTCCTTTCTTGGTTGGTGAAGGTCTATAGGATTAGGACTACTAGTTCATTAAAATAAAAACTCTTATTTTTCGATATTTAATTTGTTGTCGTAATAAAGATCAATATTCAAGAAATATGGTGAGTTGAATAATATTAAGTATCTCAAGTTTAAATTAAAAAGAAGAAATATGGTGATATAGAACACTTCTCTCTTAACATATATTATACCAGACGAATTCAAATTAACCGCAACTATTCCATATTGACTAGTTATAGAAATAAATAAATATTGTTGTAAATGCATGAAATTGTGAACGTGAAGTTAAGTAGTTAACACCTACTATAACCTTATTCTACCCACCAACCCTTATACGTAGTGGAGTCATAATTTTCATTAAGAATGACAGAAGTATAAATAATAAAACATACGAAAAGGGAAAGAAAGTTCAACATAATCATGTATAAACTATGTAATTTCTCATCGAAAGCGGTCCAGATGAACTTTTCGACCCTAACTAACTCCGCTATTATCAACCATAAAAAACTACTCTTTATGCTCTATTTTTCCATTGTCCAATCAGAGACTAACTTTGTACCTAACTAATTATGTTAGTTTGACCAAAATAAATTAATTTAGGGGGGATTGGTGGGAAGTATCATCAATTGTGTGGAAAAAATAACCTAAAAACTTAAAGTTAGAGTAAAGTAATCCATAATCTTTTATAATTTTCGATGATAATGTACTCTACACGAATATAAACTGATCAATATTTAAAATTTATGAATTCTTACGACAAATTCAAGTTATTATTAGTAATATATAATAGTCTTTGAGTTTATAGTCTAATATATGTACTTCATAGTACACAATCCTCTCGTAAACAAATAAGTATGGTTAGTTATGAATACTCTATCATTCTTAATTAGATGTTTCAAATTTAAGTTTAAATATGATCGCATGGAATAGTTTATGTTAGAAAGCACTCAATCTCTAACGTTAAACTTTTCAACGTGAATGAAAATTTAATTAGTGAGGAGGCAATCATGCTTTCTATAGTATTTTGCTATGATTTCTTCACTATCGTTATTTTTTTTTCCATTCTGCTTTGATATGCTTTTTCTTGAGTCAAACGCCTATCGAAGCAGCTTATCTACCTACTAAAGTAAGGTAAGGTATGCTTATACTCCATCTTTTGCCAACTCCACTCGTAGAATTACACTATGAGTATGCTGTTAGATCTCAGTATGAATATCAAATACCGAATGAGAAACAAAACATGAAAAAAGGTTTGTTTGTTTGTTTTTTTCCAACAAAACTCTAATTATTCTCCATTATTTATGGTTTACCTTACCAATTACCAATATAAAATATTTTTTTTCAAATAATTCCTACCATTCATTTTTACCAAAAATTCCACAATTTAACAATCTAAAAATATGATCAAACAAATCCTAGCCGTCCATTTTCCATTCTTCATCTCTATATAAATCACTCAAACTCCATTTCATTTCTCTGTGCCACTCTTCTTCTTCTTCTTCTTCCCAAAAAAACTTCAAAATTCTCTCAATTTCTTCACTTTTTCCACTCTACTCTCTCTACCCATGGCGTTAATCGTCGAGAAAACCACCTCCGGCCGCGAGTACAAGGTCAAGGACATGTCCCAGGCCGATTTCGGCCGCCTCGAAATCGAGCTAGCCGAAGTCGAAATGCCTGGATTAATGGCTTGTCGTACTGAATTCGGTCCATCACAGCCATTCAAAGGTGCAAAAATCACCGGAAGTTTACACATGACGATCCAAACCGCTGTCCTAATCGAAACCCTCACTGCATTGGGTGCTGAAGTTCGATGGTGTTCCTGCAACATCTTCTCAACGCAAGATCACGCGGCTGCTGCTACAGCGCGTGACAGCGCCGCCGTTTTCGCGTGGAAAGGGGAGACATTGCAGGAGTACTGGTGGTGTACGGAGAGAGCTCTTGATTGGGGTCCAGGTGGTGGACCCGATCTGATTGTTGATGATGGTGGTGATGCTACATTGTTGATTCATGAAGGTGTTAAAGCTGAAGAGGAATACGCGAAAACTGGTAAATTTCCAGATCCTCATTCTACTGATAATGTTGAATTTCAGCTTGTGCTTACTATTATTAAGGATGGGTTGAAAAGCGATCCGTTAAAGTATACGAAGATGAAGGAGAGACTTGTTGGTGTTTCTGAAGAAACTACTACTGGTGTTAAGAGATTGTATCAGATGCAGGCAAATGGAACTTTGCTTTTCCCTGCTATTAATGTTAATGACTCTGTCACCAAGAGCAAGGTATCTTATTATGCTCCGATTATTGCATTATTTCGTTGTCGTTACTGTTTGTATAATGCTCTCTGTTTCACATTATTTCGTTGTTGTCCACCCCTTTCAAATTGTTTACTTATGCCGAGGGTCTATTGGTAACAACCTCCCCATCAAGGTAGGTGTAAGATCACATACACTCTTTTGTCTCGGAAATTTACATTGTTTAATTAGGTAATAGTATATATTACATATTGACACTGTTGACTTGTACACGATTTTACTTTTTTATATTTTGACATCTCTTAGTGGAAATTCTGGCTCCGTCACTGAGTGAGATTACACTTAGCATGTTGTTGTTGACTTTTCTTTGTTTGAGGTTCAACATTAGATCTATAGTTATTGTTGAATTTGAGTTTTGATCTATAGGTTCATGTTTAGTTGTATCTTTAACTCATTTGATATGTGGGAGAAGTGAATGTTCATCATTTTCTTGAGGTAAATTTGATATTCCTCTTATTTTATAGCTTAAAGTGAACATTTTTCCAATCATAGTATTCTAATATTCTGTTATAGTTTTGAATAATCACATCAAGTTAATTGACTGATGGATTTTTTTGTCTTGGTGTGTACTCAAGTTTGACAACTTGTATGGATGTCGCCACTCACTGCCCGATGGACTCATGAGGGCTACTGATGTTATGATTGCTGGGAAGGTTGCCCTTATTGCCGGTTATGGTGATGTTGGCAAGGGTTGTGCTGCTGCAATGAAGCAAGCAGGTGCTCGTGTGATTGTGACTGAGATTGACCCAATCTGTGCTCTCCAGGCTACTATGGAAGGTCTCCAGGTTCTTCCTCTCGAGGATGTTGTTTCCGAAATTGATATCTTTGTTACCACAACTGGTAACAAGGACATCATCATGGTTGACCATATGAGGAAGATGAAGAACAATGCCATTGTCTGCAACATTGGCCACTTTGACAATGAAATCGACATGCTTGGTCTTGAGACCTACCCTGGAGTGAAGAGAATCACAATCAAGCCTCAAACCGACAGATGGGTCTTCCCTGACACCAAGAGTGGCATCATTGTCTTAGCTGAGGGTCGTCTCATGAACTTGGGATGCGCTACTGGACACCCCAGTTTTGTCATGTCGTGCTCTTTCACTAACCAAGTCATTGCTCAGCTTGAGTTGTGGAAGGAGAAGGCAAGTGGCAAGTATGAGAAGAAGGTGTACGTCTTGCCAAAGCACCTCGATGAGAAGGTTGCTGCCCTTCATCTCGGACAGCTCGGAGTCAAGCTCACTAAGCTCTCCAAGGACCAAGCTGATTACATTAGTGTACCAGTTGAGGGTCCTTACAAGCCTGCTCACTACAGGTACTAAGGAGAAAGACAAAGTGAGACTGGAAAAACACACACAAATCTTATAGCATGATGTTTTCTCTTTTTATACTTTGATTCTGTTTTCCTTTGGTTTTTGTTTATGTTTTTCTTTGAGGATATTGAAGTCACATTTCTAGTTTTTATTCAAATTTTAGCGCTAGCGTTTGACTATACATTTTGAATGTTCATCCTCTCAAATATCTGTTAGGATCTTTCAACTATTTTCAAGTGCGCTTTCAGGACTTCCACTTACAAAAACTTCAAAAAAAAATCCAAATAAAATGCATGTCCAAGTACAACTTCAAATTCCAAAAATCACAACGCAAAGCCTCAAATTTTCAAGTTTCAACTTCAAAATTGGCCAAACGGGAGCTAAAATCAATTGCTCTGAGGTGTTATACCATGTGTTATAGTGTTTGTACTTTGTTGGGTTAAAATTGTTCTTACATCATTACTTCCTTTAATTCTTAGTTTTGCAAAAGATAACTCAAATCTTGTTTCTCTAGAAAAGAGAAAATTATAAATAGGGAAAATAAAAGAGAAAAGGGGTTTCCAAAATGAAAAAGTAAACTACTTTAATAAGCTAGCTTTCGATGCTAAGCAAGTCGCACTTTATGCTAGGACGTGGATTGATCATTGACGAGAATGGACTTCTTGTAAATGTAATAGAAGAGTCAGAGTCCAGTTCCCCTCCTTTTCGACGAAGGATAGCAAGATATTGGAACAAAAGGGGAAATTTACTTTATATCCACTTTCTTTCCCCTTGAATAAAATAAAAGATAAGAAATATTTTAAATTTTCCTTTTACCTTATCATATGCTATTAATAGGTACCTTATGATAAAATCTAGATATCACGTGTGAGAAAAATATTTTACATTAATTAGGTCTACTAGTTTCTTTTTCTACTTTCCACCAATCCAAATAGAGCTATGTCAGTATAGATATTAATAACTCCTCTACTAGTAGGCATGCACTTATTCTGCTAATTAATGTGATGAATATAGTACTACTACTATTATAGTAACTTTTCTGGATAAAGTAAAAAAAAATGAAATTATTTCCTCTGTAGATTCAAAATTTACTGCAAAGATTCCCCGCTGAACTATTCATCGGATAATTGTTACCTCCCACCAACACATGTACCAGTAACTCTACCCGCCACAGCTTAGGGGTGCAAGGAAATCACCTAGTACGTTTTGTCTCTGCTGAGTTTCAAGATATAGTAACTAGTTGATCCACTGAATAAAGAACCAATATTTTCTGAGACATGTCAGGAAAAAAGAAGAAGATGATCTACTTCTGTCTGTTGGTGTTAGTATGAATAGTTTATGCTTCAAATACTGTCTCTATTTAAAAATTAAACAAAATAACTCCAACCACATGGGAATATAAAGTTGAAGAAATCCCAGTATAAGGGTGGCAAGTGTGCCGGGACGGGACAAGCCCAACTCACCCGGCCACTCCGGGCCAGTGTGCTGGGCTCCCTTAGGGGGGGGGCTGAATCAGAAGAGGACCTTTATCTAACATTTTGCAGCAAGTGCATTGTATATATTTCAACATTTTCACATTTTTGGTACATCAACAAGCAAATATTTACAAGAGTTCACACAAATAAAGATGATTCGTTCCAAGGAAAAGGAATGTCTTCTCAGCGCGGGGATGAAGGAGTTCTTGTAACAAGAAGTCCTTACATAGCCCAGAAGACTAGATGAGTTGAAGCAATCAAGAAACCACACTTTCAAAAAAAGTCACCTGTTTTATGCATGATAACGACAGCTGCAAAGCTTTCTTGACATCTTTTAGCAAAGATAGATAGACATTCCTTCTGTATCATCAATACTGACAATTGACATAGAAAGCGGAAACAAGTAGATAATTCCGCAAAAATGAAGGATATCAGCTTCCTAATGGTTGAAGATAAAGCTAATGAACTAAATATTGCAGGAAACTACTCAAGTCTCAACAAATTCTTTTAGGGTGATCATAAAAGTTTGTTATTTTTCCAGTAGTGCAAATCTTCTTAATGTTTCTTTGGTTAGTCGTGCTGATAATACACCTACGGAAACCAGCAAATGCCACCACCCTCCCCAACTCCAAATGATTATAGTGAAAGAAGAGAAACCATATATAGAAGAACCATCCTCATTGAAGGATTATTTCTTGTCATTATTGGACTACTACTGATCTTTCCTAAGCACCATGTTAATCTCTTTTCTAGTATTTTCTTCCTTAGTTTTCATTCACACAAGTGCTTCGCTCCCGTGCTCCCTGCACACGTATCCTTTCTAAAATACGACTCAAGAAAGTCTTATCCGGTATCCACTTCACGTCATTTCCACAAAATACTCCATCGACAAGAACCCCAACCAAATAGAGGATACAAAGTAGCCTTACCTTCTTGACTGTTAGCATTCCCCAAAATTCTACCCGTTGGCCTATTAATATGCATCTAAAGTAAATTGAGATAATTGTTAACCCAAAAATCGAGTCATCAGAGACATATCTACATGGCATTCTCCTAGAAACACTTTTAAACCCCTGTATATTACCTTAATAAAAGCATTCAAACTGATGTGGAAGTTTGTAATGGAAGCTCAACATCATTAATAATACCAAAAGAATCATCTTTTGTTTCTCAAAAGAGCAGCAGCAAAGATGTAAGACTCTGCTCAACACAAATTCACACCTAATCATTTCTTATAAGAAAGGATTAACAGAACAACACACAACAGAAATCATCGAATCGTTAACAAATGGAAGCCATTCTTGTGGATCAAACGAAATTACAAAGAAATCTAAATGTGTGAAAGATCAGAACTTGACTTTGCTTAAATGCCTTATTGCTCCTTTTAGTATCATCCTCTATACCAACATTTCACTATAAAGGCCAAGTTTTCACGATCAGAACCGATTGTTCATGCTATGAACACATTTCACTATAGCAGCCAAAAGTTATCCAGACAAACAATGCTTCATAATGCATAGAAATAGATTGGGAGCATATAATATACATAGAACCAAAAAAATATATTTGGCAACATTGGTTACCTTAATTTTAATACTAGTATACAATATTAGCAACAAAAAAACCCACCCCCACAAGTCCCAAACATAACTAAATCAATATTCAAGAAAGCACAAATAGAACTTTTTACCAATTCCATCCATTGCATAAAATTTCTCAGCTAAAAATTCAAGATTTGATGTCACTGACATCCCTAGCACACCTTGTAATAATCTCACATCCTCTGTTGTAATTATTAGCTGCACCAGGAGCTTTACAATTATAATATGAAGCACCAGGAGTATTACAAGGCACCAAATCCCTCTTCAATGTACCATAACTAATGTACTTCTTTTGCATAAGCAAAACCCTTCTATTACTTTCAGAATCCATCAAATCTTCTTCACCCACCATTTCTGAGCATTCTTGAAGCTTTTCTGAACAACCCCTTTTCCCCATTAGGTTAAAGTTACTATCTTTAACTGATTTAAGGTCAAGAACTGAAACCCCAGAACAAAATCTCATCTGGGCATGGCTGAAAAGAAGCAAGAAGAAGAGGGTCTTCAATGGGTTGAAGTAAAGTTGGGATTTTTGCATTTTGTGAGTTTGAGGTTGAATTTCTTGTAGCTTTTCTCCTGGTGTTGTCATTTTTTTGGATTTTGGATTTTGGGCTGTGAAAATGAGATTCCAGGGTGTGTGAAATTTTGGAACTAGTGAGGAGTCATTAATGGTGTAGGGATCATCCTATTACACACACCTAATTTGCTACTCAATAGTCATGGGAGGATTGTGGGGGTGAGTAGTGAGAGTGACCCACCACCATTCTTGATTTTTTTTTGTTTTAGGTTTTCATTTATAGTGTGCGATATCGATATTGGAATGTGATTAAGTCAAAAAGTTAATTCATTGTTTAATAAAGACAATTTCATATTTGAAGCTCGAATCTAAAATTTCTAGTTAAGATAAGAGATAGTGGTCAAGACACACACGTGAATTATCACTTTTGATCACAAGTTTCTCGGTTTAACTCTAATCTCTTCTCTTTCCTATTTGAACTATCACCAGATTGTAAAATTTTTCTATTTGAACTATCACCACCTATGCATTAACACACATATACATGGTGATCGCTCAAGTAAATTATTGTTTAATAATAAATTGTATATCTAAAGCTGAACTGAAAATCTCTAGTTAAGAGTAGAGATGGTGGAAAAACACACACCTAGAATATTATTTTATCAAGTTTCACACTCGAACTATCCGTTGTTTTCTTTATCTATTTGAATTATCACCTGTTGTTTCATTTTTTCTATCTGAACTATGATCACCTACGTATTGAAACACACATGATTGATGGATGGTGATAGTTTAGATAAGAAAAAGTAACAACTTATAGTTGAAACGTGAAACTTAGGAAAAAATGATAATTCAAATATATATTTTTATCATTAAATCTTAAGAATAAAATACTTACGACTCTATCACGACCTAATTATTGGGTTTGGCCAACATGTAGAAACAAAATTTTGCCACTAGCTTTTGCTTTAAGACAAGACTTTGACTTTTGAAATATGATATGCACAAAGTAAGTTGGATCTAGGCTGGTCTCAAAATCTCTGTTTATATCTTGGACTTGGGCTGGTTCCCAATTCTTTATGAATAGTATTTACTAGAAAACTGAACACTTTAGATCATTGTTTTATTAGAAAAAACACATGGTAGTACTTATCTTTGATGAAATTGACTCATCAAAAGCACGTAAACAATATACTCAGTGTGATCTTGCAAATAGAGTTTGGAGGCACGTGAGCTATTTACATGGAAGAAAAGTAGTGAAACTAAACGTCAATCAATTCATTCCTCAATTGAGCATATCGATCATATACTTCCTTTTAACTCTCCATTATATGAGACATTAAATGAATCAATATTATACTCCGTTGAAAGTAAAGTTAAGATGTAGTTTTCTTTAGTTTAAACAATTCACGTACTTCTCATGAGCTAATTATGTGACATTTATATAACTATGGTTGAGTTTTCGTAAATAAAGCAAAGAATAAAAGTACTTAATTTCGATAAATATAAAGGACTAAAACTGTTCGAATTAGTGTATTTTGAAGGACTATTTTAGTCTCAATTGTTATCAATTCATTTTGCTTGGTGTGTGTAACTATTAGTACACAATCAAGTTCATCATTGGAAAATCCATTAAATGGTTGGGGTGTGCTGTTTACATATGATTATTTTTTCATGTGGGAAAATTAGAAAAAAATCCAAATCACTAGTGATAATTCTTTTCATTTTCATCAATGTCTAATCGGAAACAGTCTCTTTACTTTTTTAATGGAAGTAGGAAAAATAAATTTCATAAGTGACATTCAAAATTCATTATTTTATCTCCACTCACCTAACGTCCCCGATAATATGTTTTTGGTTATTTTTGGATTATCATATTTGTGGTCCAATATTAATTACCTTTTCATTGATAAGATTAGTGGTCCAAAAACTTGAATCTCAAGCAAATTGAGATTGCTATTTTGGATTTGATGGTTAAATGTCTAATTAGGTTCTATTATTAATTGTATGTATTTATATTGGTTGCAATGAAAAATGAGTTTGACCTTTTTTCCATTTCATGAGCATATATCCTCTTTAATGAATTAAAATTCTCTTTAATTTGCCTAGTTAGGGAGTAACTATTTGACAAGAAGTAGTTGATCGGTACTATCCCTCACTTTTAACTCTACGGTTATGAGTTCGAGTCTCTAAGAGAGGAAAACAAAATGGGAGCTCCTAGGGAGGTATGCTCTAGAGGTAGAGTGATTGCTTCTAAAGAATTTCTATTGTATTCTACGACATCCAAATTGGATATAACTTTAGTTGTAAAAAGAAGTTTGTAATAAATCATAATTTTGGTAGGTTGCGAGTTAGCTTGAAACTTTAAAATGGTACGCCCCTTTTACAAATGTCCGTTTTATTGTTGTGATCAAATCTTTTTAATATCTTCAGTTTTAACGATATCTTGTACAAATTCTTTTCTTATTTAAATTAACATAAACAATTTAATAAAATATAATAATACCAAAAATTTGAAAACCCAAAAGAAAATAAGTTAAAAATTTTGGTTTTTTTTTTTTGTATTTTTAGCTATTTTTGGATATCATATTCGTGGTCCAACATTTCCTTTTCTTTGATGAGAATTGGTCCAAAAACTTAAATCTCAAGCAAAATGAATAGCTATTTTAGGTTTAGTGGTTAAATGGCTAAGGCTCTATTATTATTGTCTATAAGTTGCAATTAAAATTGAGTATGATGTGAGTATCTTCTTTAATTAATTAAAATTCTATTTGCCCAAGGAGTAACTATTGACCTATATAAATGAGTTCATATTATACAAAGAATATGATTTTAATTGTAAAAAAAGAAAAAAATTATCTCCAATTTATTTGGTAAAATGAAAGGCAAGTCATCATAATTATAGTAGGCAATATGGTTGTTGAGTTAGCTTGAAACTTTAGAACCTTTAGCACACCAAATGAGAAAGGAAGAAAAATGGATAAAATTTGCGAATAACCACTTTTTAGCCTCTGTAACTGAAACATAATCATCGTAGAGTTTCAAATTTCACCGTTGATACTCTAGGACCTATGAAATTTGAAACTCCGTGATAGTGACTATTTATCGATTACAGAGCTGAAAGTGGAGTTTGAGTTCTTTATTCTTTATATGACACTCAAGAAAATCAAACAACATTTCATCACCAAATACACATCTTATTTGCTCAGAAGTATATTTATCATAACATTATTTGTATACATACAAAGCCATATAATGATCCCAAAACAACAACAGGAAAAAATAGGCTTTAACAGAGATTGATAGTTACAAACCATGCAGTATAGGACTGAAATGTTTCAAGTGCCTTCAATGACAACTTCATATACTCAAAGGGTAAGCTGTTCCACCTTTCTTGTGTTACTAGCTACTCCTTGATTTGATTTTCTCTCGTCTTGCTCGTCGTAGGAGTTCCCTTTGTAGCTAGAGCTAGCCTCTTCGTTATCCGAGCAGCCTGGTCTTTCAGTAAGGAACTGTTCCCAAAAGACATCGTTCACACGAACAGGAGCAGCTGCAGGCACTTGCTTGTTGGCAGTTGCATCATGTGACGGTGGCAAAGATTTGTCTTCAGTAGGAGGGATTTTGTCATTGGCATCAGACTGTGATTCGAAACGTTTACCTATCTCTTGACCTATTTGAGGCATCCTCACTGAATATTGATTTTTATCGACTTGTGAAAGACATGAAGCCAAAGAAAGATTCAGTTGGCAGGAAATGTGACCGTCAACTTCCTCGTTAGATGTCAGGCTTTGTGGCAAGGAATGCAGTCTTGAGCTTTCAACATTGCTTGAAGCACGAGGTAGAGATGAATCCATCTTCAACATAAAAGACGTCCCTGTATCTGATAGTTCTATTGCTTCAGGGGTATAAATTGCTCCTCCCGTTCGAAGTTGCACTTCTCTGGACCATCCTTCAGATATTCTCCTATGTGCAGGGCTTCCGCCATCTTCATTCGAACTTTGGGTGCTGCATGAAAGCACATTGATATCTGAAACAGCAGGTGACAATTCAAGCCTGAGCTTATTTGAAAAGTCTTGCTGGGAAAGGTTCCCAAACTCAACTCTAGAACTGCTATGGTTGTCCACCGACATACTTTCTTGGACTGGTTGAGTGCTGTCGATTTGAGGCAATCGCCTCTTCTTACTAAATGCAGAAATATCCATGGACTCGAGTTTCTGAGCAAGACGCTCAACAAAGTCAGGATTTTGAATTGCCTTCTCAACAAATGTCAGTAAACTCTCCTGCCTTTGCTCTATACTGCCAACCCGCCCAGTTAGTTCTTCTAGCTGGAGTTTTGCAGCAGATTGTTGCTGTCTGAACCTTGAGACATTAGTCTCGAGCCCAGACTTCTCACGTGTAAGTTTATCAATCTCTTCCTCAAATGCAGCTCTTTCTGGATCAACTGTGGAACCTGGAGGGTGACTATGACTGTGAATGGGTTTTCTACGATGAATGTTCTTCAGTAGATGCTTCTGGTCCTTCAAGAATTCCTCATTGGCAAATTCCCATCTTTCTGGATCAATCTTCCGGAAGCCCTGTCAATTAGATATATTTATGATGTCAATAATCCTAGATTAAATTATGGCAGCAACTGAAATTCTCTAATGAGCAGGCACAATCGGTCCTAATAGTAGTGAAATGTGATAAAGAGAGATTCATATAGCCAACCCCAACTTACTTGGGATTGAGGTATAGCTAATGTCGTTGTCAACAATAGCTAGTATATCTCTATTTAATGAACACGGATCACCAATCAAGGCAAATAATTTACTTTAACCAGTTAAACAACAATTTATCTTTGTGTTTCCTTTATTGCATTATAAACACCATTGATAAGGGGTACAAACCATGCTGGGTTTGGATAATCAACTCCGAATGAATCCGACAACTGGAAACTTCAATAAAAATACTCTTAGTCATCAGGGAAGAGAAGCTCAAAATTCACAGATTGCATGGAATCACAAACAAACAAAAGCAGCAGCGACTACACTTAGACACAGGGTTACGTAGCATCATATAAATCTGACAAAAATTGCAGATTAACTTGAGAAAATTAGTGGGGTTCCATCAGATATCATGCAAATTCTGACTATACTCTAAAACAGAAGTGAACATCTGCTCAAATGCCCTCACTAAAATTGTTTTGTACGTTTCGATATTTCTTTAAACAGTTGTATGTATTTCAATGTTTATCACGCCACTCAGGAAGGTGCGTTTGGTTTTTTTTTTTCCGCAGCATTAATCATCAGTGAATGTCTGATACGAACCAACATATTAAATCACCAGCCAATGACTGGTATGACGTGACATGCAAAGATTTCATCCTCGTGATGTGTAGAGAATGATGCCAACATCTTCTGGTACGAACTATAGGTGCAACCAGGACACCGCTTTTCCATGACCAAAGGTTGGTTTCCAAAAGACTATTGTTTTTGTGGAAGAAGCACAAACTGAATTTAGTTGAAATGTCGAGAAAAACGTTGAATCACTGGAAGGACATCTGTTAAACACAAGGTAACACTAAACATTGTGCCACAGGTGCATTCAGCTGGAGAAACAATTTTAGAAACAGCTAAGTTCCTCAAAACTATATTCACCACAGAGAGATCTAGTTATGTTAACCTTATGTCAACAATGTCAAAGGTTAAGGAATCCTTCTAATACCTTTTCTTTGTGCATAAGCAAGTTCGTTAGTAGCAAGCAAGTTGGAGGGATCCATACATACCAAGCGTAAAGCATGCAAAGAAAGTCCATACACCTAGAAGAAAAACCCAACAAGAAAAGATAAACCCCTCCCCCTCTCCATTTACCCAGAAGACTACAATTTATCAAAAAACATATATTATCAGTTGCGTCAATCTAAGTGCTTTAAGATGAACAAATCTAATCATGTGAAGTGCTCCATCACATATATATACCACTAGGTTCAGCTGCCATTCTTATCTGAATACTCCCACCTCCACACTTATCATAACTAACCCACCAAAAAACAAAAGAATCAGAAAAAAGCTAGAGCTTCCGCCTCCATTTTATTGTCTTGAAGCACAAATTCATCACAACAGTCCTCTCATGTTTAACAGCCCATCTCACACCCTCTAATGAAAACAAAAAGGATCCTGATAATTAGATATCTATCTAATAGATTCACAAAAAAAACCTTGCACCTCAACATTGCCCCACTTCAATTAACTATTCATCAGCAATAACTTAATCAGAAACAACAACTATGTCTCAATCCCAAACTAGTTGAGCTATATGAACCCTCAAAATCCATTCTACTTCATCTATACTCAAAAAAGTTCAAGGGAATTCAATCAGCAAACCTCGACTTATCACATAGAAAATTTCCATGCTTGCTAGATGCTAGAATTCACCTAATATTCATCCGTGATTAAACGAACCTCTTTAACCATAGAAATGCGGAAATACAACAACTCAAACCTGAACTTTAACCACATATTGTAGCTCAAAATCACATCATAGAAAACCAATTCAAAGTTTTTTCAGCTGAATCCATTTCAACAGAAAGATGACAAACTCAACAATTCAATTTCAATAGACAAAAAATTAATTCAAAGCTTCAATTTTTCAGCTGAACCCATTTCAAATATAGCAAAATCAATTCAATGATCCAATTCGTCAGCTAAACCCTTCAATTCAAAGATTCAGCTAAACCCATTGAAACAGACAGAAAATCAATTCTTAAGCTGAACCCATTTCGAAAGATCGATAATCAATTCAAAGATTCAATTCTTAAGCTGAACCCATTTTGAAAGATTAGAAAATCAATTCAATGATCCAATCTTTCAGCTGAACCCAATTCGAGAGAAGTCAAAGTGGAGAGAAAATACATACGTAAGTATTGAGCTGTCGAATGAAACTGGAGAAATTGTTGTGTTTGAAATAAGTAGGAAGAAGAATTCGAGCGAATTCTGGAGGATTCCACACGACAAAGCTGTGACCAGTCGGAGTCCATGATACGATGTCATCAGTTTGCGAATCATCCACCATCTCATATGTCTTCGACAAGAACGGCGCCGGACCTCCACCGCCGCCGGCCGCCACCGCCGCCGAAATCACATCCATTTTATTGAACTGAGAGAAACACGCCGGCGAGGGACGACGAATGAACTTTTGAAGACAAAAAGGCTTAGCCGTCCGAACTTGACTTCAAAGTTTTGCACTCCGTTTTGAGTCTTCACTTACCCGGGTTCCGGGTTCGGGTTTCGGGCCAGAACCGTTCGTTCAGGTTTCGGGTCAGTATGGTTTATTTGAGTTTCGAGTTAGTAAAGTTGGTTTGGGTATCGAGTCAGTAGAGTTCGTTCAGGTATCGGTTCAGTAAGATTTGTTGGTTAGTACAATTCATTCTTTCGGATGATTAGTACGGTTCGTTTGGTTATCGGTGGTTCAGTACGATTTGTTCGGATTTCGAATCAGTACGATTTATTCGGGTTTGTTTCAAAACTGTTTGTTCGAGTTTAAGGTTTTAGGTCAAAACTGTTTGTTTGGATTTCGAATCAATACGATTCGTTCGGATTTCGAGTTAGTGTGGTTCATTTTGGTATCGGGTCAGTACAGTTCATTCGGGTTTCAGGTTAGTATGATTCGTTTTGCTATCGAGTCAGTAGAGTTTGTTCGGGTATTGGATGAGTATGATTCATTCGAGTTTCGGGTTAGTATAGTTCATTCATTCAGATTTTGGGTTAATATGGTTCGTTTAGGTATCGAATTAGTATGGTTTGTTCGGATTTTAGATCAGTACGATTTATTTTAGTTCGTGTCAGAACTGTTTATTCAAATTTTGAATTTCATATCAAAACTGCTTGCTTGAATTTCGAGTCAGTACGATTTGTTCGATTTTTGGACAAGGACTATTAGCACAATTTGTATAATATATAGTTTCAGGTTATACAATTCACTACAATTGTATACATAGAAGATATTCATTTTGTATGAGAACAAATAAAACATTTTATTCATAATATGACTCTTATGAGAATAATATTACAATCCATAGATATTCATACGCACCAAAACCAAAGTACCTAAACATTTTTAGAATGAGACCTTATTGAAAGGGAAATGAACTCGTTAATTAAAAACAACGATATAACAACATTAATAATGTGATCGTGAGTCCTTCGGGATGACTCAGTTGGTTTGGAGGGTGGTTATCCACACGGATGATCTGGGATCGATCCCCCCTCAATGCCTTCTGAGTCGAGCATGTCGCATAGGGCTTGCCTAGTGCGGTTTACATCCCCTGTGTGGTTTGCAGGCTATTACACAGTGGGGGGTTTACCCAGTGCGCACAAAGTGCTCACCCGAAGGGTAGAGGCTGTGGCAGAGGTTATAGCAGTTGCGAGTCAACTTCAACACATATATATAATAATGTGATTGTGAAATTTCTCTGTCTTTCATCCATTATTGTTACGTCCATGATGATCTGAAGGGCTATCATCTCCCGGTGGATCAATGAAACCATCACCAATTTGTATCAAATCTCTCGAGATCACTGAGAATCAAAACAAAAAAATGTGTTGTATATCAAAAACATTCTTTTAGTTATATCATTTCTTTCATAGAATCATTTTTTTTTGTTATCTCTCCAACAAAATATTCGAAAAATCATATATACCTGTTGTAGTCATTCTTGTGGGAGCTGTAGGGAAGAGCAATCCACCCAAAAATATAAACAAAATGAACAAGGTGAGTGTTGCTTTGTACAACATTTTTCTCAAGAACTCAAAAAAAAAATAAAAAATTGTTTAATGAGATTCGATTAATTTTGATGTTTTATAAAGACTTTTTTGGTCATAAAGTCGAGTCTTTTCCTAAATTCCACACTTATTTCATACTTTTCAAAATTAAACAGTAAAAGGTCATCTCAAATCCTGGGGCGGCTCAACGTAATTTGAGATCTAAAACGAAATTTTAATTGAGGCCTAAAATCTATATAAATATCAAATATAGTTGTTTATTTTTTAAAACTTTTTAAGTGCAAATTATTACTTGATATCTTTTCTTAAAATGATTTTTTTTTAATATCATTTTTAATTATTAATTTTAAGTAATATTTTATCAATTCAACATTGAAAAATATTCTTTTACCGAGGCAATCATTATATATATTGTTAACATAATATTATAAGTAATAAGTTGACATAAAGATAAGAATTAGAACCATAAAATCTGATACAAGAAATTGATAACTTGGTATAACCCTACTTTAATATGTTTATGTAATACTTGAATATTTAAGAAGAAACAAACAAAAGAAAAATTGTAAGTCACTTTGTTGAATTTTTTCGACTATTAATTTATATTTTTGATAGTGTATTACCCTAACTTATCAAAAAAATTTAAAAAGAAAGTGCAAAAGAATTTTAAAATGATAAATAATACGAGTGTTAGCGAATAGAATCTAAACATATAAATTAATGTTTTCTTAATTTCTTCTATTTGATTGGCGTTAAAAATAATAAAATAATATATATTTGTTTAAAATTATACTTTTTAAGTAAAAATAATTATTTTTTAATTAAAAAAATTAACACATAATTTTTTCTTGATGAAAATTTGAGGCCCCAAATTTGCATGTGCCTTAAATTTATCAAGCAAGAGCTGGCCCTGCTCAAATCTTAAATTCGACTCTCTTATTTTCCAATTTTTCAGTCCCCATGGTGAGAAAAAAAAGATTATTTTATATTATGAAACAAAAATATTTAGGTGTGTTAATAATATATGATTAAACTAATCTGGAGATAAAAATATTCTTTACATAAGTTGCGTAACAATTTCTATTTTATTAATCATCATAATATGGTAATTTCTTTATTGTCCACTATCGTAAAGATTGATTCAATGAGATATATGTATTTAAATAAAAAGACTAGTATATTATATTAATATATTCACAACTTTACCAACATAATATAATTAAAATCTAAGTATCATATGCATTAAATTTGTCTGCTTATTTCTATTTCAATTTATTTGTGTTACTTTTTTCTTCTTTAGTTCATTTAAAATAAATTCTTTAATTTACTGTCTGGTTAAAGTAAGACACTGAAACTATATAAAAAGAAATGAGCATATAATAGTGAAATTAGTTGAATCACATGACTATTATAATATATGAAAGTGTTGGATAATTTGCAAATATTTTTTTTCTGAATAGACGTATAGTGTAGTATTTCTAAAAGAGTATTTTTTGGGTAATTTCCGTATTAGAAAATTCCTCCTTATATCTCAAAATATATGTGATATTATTTGCTTGGACACAAAGATAGAAAGAAAATTGAAATTTGTAAATTGTAACATGCTATAGAAAATGGTTAAACTATAGTATAAATCACTTCAATTAAAATAATTTCATATGGGACAAATTTTTTTAAAAAATAACACGTGAAATAAGACATTTTAGCACAAAATCAAAAATTAGATTTTAATCTCATCACAAATAAACGATACTAATCTCAAATTTTAAACTAGTGCAAGAAATATTTAATAGGAAAGCAATCTCTTCATAAAAATTGAATACGAGTACTAATAAAAAAATTATAAGTCATACTTATAAATATGATGTTATTTTCATAATATGATCTCCATATTTATGACGTGGCATAAAATTATAAGACATATTATGAGTTATGCATATAATCTTATTTTCATGATATGACCTCCATATTAATTATGATATGACGCATGCACATTACTTTTGTTTAGTTTTTCATTCAAAATTCAAACTATATATTGAAGTTCAATTAAAATTTAAATATATAGTTGCTATATATATATATATATTCCATAATCCATAGCACATAAAACATTTTATTCATAATATGACTCTTAATATGAGAATAATACTACAATCCATGGATAATCATACACACCAAACTAAAGTACCTAAACATTTTTAAAATAAGATCTTATTGAAAGGGAAATTGACTCATTGATTAACAACAGCAATAATAATAGTGATGTCATCCGTTTATGTTCCAGGACCTCGAGGGCTATTGTCCCCCGGATCATGAATTGATAAATTCAACTGCATAGGCCTTTTTAATTAATTTTGAAGATTTATAAAGACTTTTTTTTGTCATAGAGTCAAGTCTACTCCTAAATTCCACACTTATTTCAGTTTTTTCAAAATTAATCATCAAAAGAACATGTCAAATATTAAATTGGACTCTCTTTTTTTCTAAATTTTCAGATCACATGGTGAGAAAAAAATAGTGTTTTATATAATGGAAACACACACACACACCAAATAAGCATTAATGCGTAACAATTTCTATATTATTAATCATCACGTTATTGTAACTTCTTTATTGTCATCTATCATGAAAGACTGAGTCAACGGGATATACGTGTTTATCTATGTTAAGCCAGTGACGGAGTCAGAAATTTCGCCAAGGGTGTTCAACCTTTAAAGAGTCGATAATTTTTTTTTAGCGTAGTGGGTACACAAAATATTTTTTTTTTACCGATGAGTAACCTGCACAAAAATTTCTGTGTTTTTTTGTTTAAAAAGAGATTTGTATTAAAAAATGCAGCTAGTGGGAATTGAACCCCAAACTTCCATGAGGTGGACGAGTGTGCCTATCGCTGGACCATCTGCCTTTGCTTTTTCAAAGAGTGTTCAATTAATAAATGTCCAGATATTAGACTATATTTTGCCTATATACCCGATATAATTTTCCGACGAAGGGTGTTCATCTAACCACCCTTACTAGGCTGTAGCTCCACCCCTGTGTTGAGAGACATTAGATGCATGATGGTGGACAATATCGTTTTCACGACCATGCATCATGTACTGGTAAATTTCTCTATAGCAATAAAGTTTATCTAAAAGTTTCATGCCTACTATAGTCAAGTGCTAGTATATATGTATACTAACATTAAACGTTTAGATCTTATTTAGATGTTATAAATAAAAATATGTAAAATTATTTTTTTTGTACTTTTTTAAATGAAACAAAATACTTGTCAACTTAAAATTCCAATTGATTTTCATATTTCATTGATTAAAAATTGAAAAGACTAATAAATACATAACTAGTTGTATTGTACCAACAAAGAATTAAATCCAAGGAACATATGTATTTAAAATTTTCAAGTTTGATGTAAGAATTTTATGAATCTAGGTTGTGTTTCGTAAATTTCAGTTTCATAGTGATAACATACCACTTGAATTGATGAATTATTTTGTCCAGACTTGAATAATGTTCTGTTGTAATGATCAATTCATTGTAATTATAGAGAAATAAAACATAATTTAAAAAATTAATTGTAGAAAAAAAAATCAGACCGTTATAACGACAAATGAGATATATATGTATTTAAAAGGAAAAAAAACCTATTGTCCAATTTAAAATAATAAGAAAAAAATGAAGATGAAACGTGTAACCATTTTACTCCAAGGCACTAAAATAAACGATTTTTGTTAGTAAAAGCGTTTTGTAATATAAAATTATGTTTGGTAAATAATAAAATATATCTTTATTCATAATATGAGAATAATATTACAATTCATAGATACTCATACACATCAAAACTAAATTGCCTAAACATTTTTATGGACTAATTAATTAACAAAAATAATATTAATTATAGTGATGACCAACGATCATGATATTTCTCTATCTTTCAACCATGTCGTTGATGATCTGAACGGCTATCATCTTTCGGAACACCAATTAAAGAACGATTAATCTGCATCAAATCTCTTGCTATTACTGAAAATCAAAGCAAAAGAAATATAGTACATAAGAAACATTCTTTCGGTTATATGATTTTTTTCCATAAGATTTTGATAAATAAAATACGATAAAATATATTTATAGGATTATTTTTTTTCGTTATCGTTTGTAAAAAATTTGAAAAATCATATATACCTGTTGTAGTCATTCTTGTGGGTGCTACTTGGAAGATCAATCCACCCAAAAGTATAAACAAAATGAACAAAGTGAGTGTATCTTTGTAAAACATTTTTCTCAACCACTTCAAAAAATTTAAAAATGAAAACTTTTGTTTAATGAGATTTAATTAATTTTGATGTTTTATAAAGACTTTATTTGGTCATAAAGTCAAGTTTACTCCTAAATTCCACACTTATTTCATAATTTTCAAAATTAAACATTAAAAGGTCATGTCAAATAATCGTAAATTTTACTCTCTTTTTTTTCCTCCATTTTTTCAGACACATGGTGAGAAAAAAAATAGTGTTTTATATTATGAAACAAAAATATATACATGTGTTAATAATACATGATTAAACTATATCTATTGGCAAAAGTATTCTTTAAATAAGTATTGCTCAGCAATTTCTATATTATTAATTATCGTATTATTGTAATTTCATTATAGTCTTCTATTGTGAGACTGATTCAACAAGATATTTGTGTTTATATGTGTTGAGTCATTATATGTTGGAAATCTTACGAAAAATATTTCATTATGAACACTTGTATGAAATTCATTAAAGCTTGAGGCATGTTTGCAGACATTGTCCTTAAAGATATTTTACCCGTTATAGGTGTATCCTCAGGATTTAACAAGCTCTTTTTAGTAGGAACTAGGAACTAAAAACTAACAGACAAATGAAAATCCAGCAAATGAAAATAGAAGTGAATGTATATCCTAGTTTCTGCCAAGTCAGTTTCTCAAGATAGATATATATATATGCACATATTTTTTTCTTCCGAAATTAACAAGTGCAAATGCACCCCAACTTTGCATGTGAGCCCGTCTCTATTAGTGACAATATACCACTTAAATCGACGAGATTTTTGTCCAAACTCTCAACAAAAGAATATATATTTAATAATTTTTTCTTGAAGGCTGCCTAAAAACTTAACAATTGACTCTTCTATCTCATTCCATGTAACAGTAGGTAAAGCTCTTCATCAACACTTTCGTCTAAGGATGGCAATGGGAGTATGGGACGGGGTGAGTTTAAGGCTATGCGGAGCGGACAGATCAATTTCTAAGTGGATGCAGGGCGGGGCGGGTCAAAGCCTTAATTGCTTGTCATAGTTAAATTTACAATAGACATGTCATTAGTGATGACTATCATAAATATTTTATTTTACACATTACATAATATTTGAATATAACTTTTATAAAGGAATAACTTTACAAAGAGTGTACTGATATAATAAATATCATTGCCGGTATACAAAAATACTAAAAGTATAACATAAAAAATTAATTATAGAGAAAAATTATATGAAGAAATGTCGTTATAACGAGGTTTGACTCATTCACTTGTTCCAGAATTATTAGGGCTGACACTAGGGGGAACAACAATTCTTCTGTGTGAAATAATGGCATGAGTCTGTCTCAAATCTCTTGCTATCACTGACAACGAAAACAAAGAATAATTATATAATAAGATATTTTTAATCTAAAATAATTATTTTTATAAAAGCAAAAAAACTTACTTGTTTTGTCCATTCTTGAAAGTGCTAAGATAGAATGTGTAGATGTAGCCATTTTATTCCTCCAAGGCACTAAAATAATTGATTTTTGTTAGTAAATGAGATTGACAAGTGCATTGTTATTTATAGGGGGGCTCAATTGCACTTAAGTGATATTTCTTCCGTTCATTTTAGTTGTCATGCTAAAAAATAACTGGATTAAGATAAAGTATATGTTGTTGGCGATAGGTAACACGTATTGAAATGTGCGAAAGCTGATCTGAACATCACGATCATCAAAAATTTTGTTTTTGTTATTATGTAAAACGTGTGTCATGAATTTCTGGGCAATGTATTTGCATAAATTCCATGGTACAAATTAGACTTTAGACAATTGCATGAAACGTGTGTCATGATCATAATTTTAAACTCGAGACTTTTAATTAAGGGTGATTTGTTCGCCACATTCGAAATTTCTTTTGTTACATCCGACAAAGACTTGGATTTAATTAGTTGTATGTGAATTCTATGCGCCGTTTTGTAATGTCAATATAGTATATGTAAATTTCTATTTGAAAAATAGGAAGAAGATATTTCATATATGAACATAATTTGTATAGTTTGGTATGCGAGGGTGAATTATTCTAGAATTAAATTTGATTAGATTTATATTGTGTTTGATTAATTAATCTCAAATTTAATCCTGAAAATGTCAACTTATCTCGTTTATTTTATACTTTACGTGATTGGCCCTATCTGCGAGCTTACTCACATAGTCAGTCTCAAACCACGATAAAGAAAGAAGATTGCGGTAATTTGTCAACGAATGTTAGGACATGCTTACTTATGCACACGTTATATCGGTGACTAGATGAGGCCACGATAGTGAGAATTCACATAACTGATACCAACTATTGAGACACAAAGAGATGCATGTTTTGTATTGTTGTTTGTGTTAACAATTGTATGCCATTTTAGAACAATAGAAGTTGGAGATGTTAAATTTAGGGAAAAACCTCGATGTAATCTCACAAGTGGGGTCTGCAGAAGGTAGTGTGTACACATACCTTACCCCTACGTTGTGAATACAGAGAGGTTGTTTCCGATAGACCCTCAACTCACAAAATCAATAAGAAAAGGAAAGGAAATACAATAGTGAAGAAGTCACGTAGAAAGAAGAAGAGAGCTGCAAGCAATGCTTAAACAATAGTTTATGGTTGAAACATCACAATTTAAGATTTAGTAGTCTAGTCCTAGTATGACTCTAATTCTAACTCGTCAGCCTGCTTTGATGGACTTGTTCCTTCGACATATTCCTTCAGTCTTCAGGCTTCCTTCAACAAAAAATATTCTTTAAGTAAGTTGTGTAACAATAATTTTTATATTATGAATAACCGTATCATGATAATTTCTTTATTGTTCCCTATTGTGAAAGACTGATTCAACTAGATATGTGTGTTTATATATGTTGAGAGAAATTAAATATATGATGGTGGATACTGGATAATATCTTTTTCTCGACCTTCATATATATATATATATATATATATATATATATATATATAGTTAAATTTCTCTATAGTAATAATGTTTGTCTTAAAGTTTCGTTTCTACTATAGAGAGTTGTAGTTATATATGTACATTCACATTAGGTGTTAGATCTCATTTTAGATGTTATAAACAAAAGTATGAAAAATTACTTTTTGTACTTTTAAATGTTATAAATAAATAAAAAATATCAATTTGTTTTCATATTACATTTATTAAAATTGAAAAGATCAATACATTACTGACAAATTCATAACTAGTTCATGTACTATCATACTAAACTTTTCACTTTTCTATTAATTCATAATATGAGAAATTACAACACAAGTACCTAAACATTTTTAAAATGAGACCATATTAAAAGAAAAATAGACTAGTAAATTAACAATAACAATATAACAACATTAATTCATCAGTTTATATCGACGATCGCAAAAAATCTTGTCTTTCATCCATTATTAATGTCCTGGACCATTGGCTCTTGGGCTAGCGTGCCTCGGAACACCAATTAAAGAACGATTAATCTGTATCAAATCTCGCGCTATTACTGAAAATAAAAACAAAAGAAATGTTGTACATTAGAAACATTCTTTGATCAGTTATATGATTTTTTGATAAATAGGAATACTTATAGATTGAAAATTTCAAAAAAAATCATATATACCTGTTGTGGTCATTCTGGTGGGTGCTACAGGAAAGAACAATCCAGCCAAAAATATAAACAAAATGAACAAGATGAGTGTAGCTTTGTAAAACATTTTTCTCAAGCACTTAATTTTTTTTTTAATAATTGATTAGTGTCAATTTATAGAGAAAAAAATAAAATAAAATAGGCTCATTGCACGTGTATCATGAATTTCTCTCCAATGTATTTGCCATGAGGCAAAGACTTTAGACAATTGCATGGAAAATATGGAACAAAGACTTTGCCTATATTGTATGGGGAAAGTTTTCATATTTGAACGTCACTGATCTGATTAATTCAGATTCATACTAGTATAAATGAACCTATTAGGATATATAGTTGAAAAGTTTCCTATAAAAAAATCGTTATTTTTAAAATTCTTTGGTTACATTCAACAAAGACTTTGATTTAATTAGTTGTTTGTGAATTCTTTATGCTGTTTTGTAATGTCAATATCGAAGATGTGAACTTCTATTTGAAAAACAAGAGGAAGAAAATATTTCACATAATTAGGACTTGTCTTATTTGTAGCGTATTTATGTATTTGGCTTGGTGATAGTATAAAGCAATGTGTCGATTGTTGTACATATAATTATTGGTTTTTGTATTTGATATATTGCCTATTCATGTGTTTAGGTGATCGGACTTTGCATATATGTTCTGCATTACTTTGCTTTGTATTAATCATATTATTGTACGTTCTTACTTTTGATGTCTCGCATCATTAATTGTTTACTATATTTCGATTATCGTACTATTTTGTTAGTCATTGTGTAGTTGCAATCTCTTCTACATTGTTTTCTTTTTCTTTATACTTGAATGTGTTGCACTCGAGTGGAGGATCTTCCAGAAACAGTCTCTCTACCTCCACAAAGTAGTGATAAAAATTACGTATACTCTACCCTCGCCAAACTCATAACTTATGGAATTTCATTGAATATGTTATTATTGTTTTTCTTGTAAGAATCGTTTGGTACTCAATATAAGGTGAGATATTCTAAAATTAAATTTGAGATTAGATGTTCGATTTATCTCGAATTTAATCATGAATATCCTTATCTTACCAAACTTGAAAATTGTTGACTAGTATAGTGTAATATTTTTTTAGGTAATTCTTAGGCCTCATGACAATATATGTAAATATTTTATTCATGATATGACTCTTAATTAATATGAGAAATTACAATCCATAGATACTCATACACACCAAAACTAAAGTACCTAAACTAAACATTTTTATGAACTCGTTATTTAACAACATTAATAATATTTCTATGAGGACAAAGTTGACATAATTAATAAGGTGAATGACACCTCTTATTTAGAGGACGATTGGGATCAACGTGGGCTCTTTCATCCCTTAATATTATGTCTATTGTTTTGATCTGGAGGGCTACAACTCACCGGAGCAACAATTGAACGAGCACCACATGAAGAACGATCAATCTTATCAAATTTCTCGATATTTCTGAGAATCAAAACAAAAGAAATATTGTACATCAGAAACATTTTTTCATTTATATGATTTTTTGATAAATAAAAATATTTATAGGATCTTTTTTTTTTTCGTACAAAAATTTCGAAAAATCATATATACCTGTTGTAGTCATTCTTGTGGGTGCTACAGGGAAGAGCAATCCACCCAAAAATATACAAAAAATGAACAAGCTGACTGTAGCTTTGTACAAGTGGGATCTAGAATTAAATTGTGTTTTAGATTTATATAGTATTTGATTAATCTCAAATTTAATCCTGAATATGTCAAATTTGGAGGGAAACCCTGGTGTAATCCCCACAAGTAGGGTCTGCGGATGGTAGTGTGTACGCATACCCAGTGGCGGAGGCAGGAATTCTATCAAGGGGGTTCAAATAAAAAAAATGTTGTTACCTGGAATCGAACCTGTGACCCAAAGCTCACATAGGCAAAATCCTGAACCCGATAAACCATTGAGCTACTCCTTTGACATATGCTCAAGGGGTTCAATTTTAAATATATACACATACACAAAAAAATTGATCTTATTTATATAGTGTAATTTTTTTTCCGAGGGGGGTCAGATGACCCCCCTGGACACACTCTACATCCGCCACTGCGATACCTTACCCCCACGTTGTGAAGGTAGATATGTTATTTCCGATAGACACAATATCAGTAAGAAAAGGAAATACAGTAGTGAAGAAGCCACGTAGAAAAAAGAAAGAAAACTGTAAGCAATGCTTAAATATAAATTTATGGTTGAGATAACACAATTTGAACATCTATTTCAAAAATAACAATTCTCAACTCTTTTTCATACAGATGTTTTTCTTGATTCCCCATTTTACAAAGATGAAACTATCAGAAATTAGAACTACACTTCACCTGAAGTGAATCTTCCAAACTTCTCGAACATTCGAATTAGAAAATTCCTCCTTATATACCAATATATGTGATATTATTTGGATGGACACAAAGATAAAAAAGAAAAATTGAAATTTGTTACATGCTATAGATAATGGTTAAAACTATAAATCACTTCAATTAAAATAATTTCATATGGGACAATTTGTTTTAAAATGTATCACTTGAAATAGGACACTTTAGCACAAATAATAAAAAATTAGATTTTAATCTCATCACAAATAAACGATATTAATCTCAAATTTTAAACTAATGTAAGAAATATTTAATAGGAAAGCAATCTCTTCATAAAAATTGAATACGAGTAGTAATAAAAATTATATAAGACATACTTATAAATATGATGTTATTTTCATAATATGATATCCATATTTATGACGTGGCGTAATATTATAAGACATATTATGAGTTATGAATATAATCTTATTTTCATGATATGACCTCCATATTAATTATGATATGACACATGCACATTTCTTTTGTATAGTTTTTCATTTGAAGTTCAATTAAAACTCCACAACACATAAAACATTTTATTCATAATATGACTCTTAATATGAGAATTATACTACAATCCATAGATATTCATATACACCAAACTAAAGTACCTAAATATTTTTAGAATTAGATCTTATTGAAAGAGAAATTGACTCGTTGATTAACAACATTAATAATAGTGACGTCATTATATTATTTTTCTCAAACACTTAAGAACAAAAATATAAACAAAATGACCAACGTGAGTGTTGCTTTGTACAACATTATATTATTTTTCTCAAACACTTAAGAACAAAGAAAAACTTTTGTTTAATGAGATTGATTAGTGTCAATTTATTTATAGAAAAAAAAGGAACATAAATTCAACTGCATAGGCCTTGTAAATTAATTTTGAAGATTTGTAAAGACTTTTTTTTTTCGTCATAGAGTCAAGTCTATTCCTAAATTCCACACTTATTTCAATTTTTTCAAAATTAAACATCAAAAGGTCATGTCAAATATTAAATTCGACTCTCTTTTTTACTAAATTTTAGACCCCGTGGAGACAAAAAAAAAAAATACTGTTTTATATTATGGAACAATTATATATACGTGTGTTAATTTTATATATATATATATATTCATCACATTATTGTAATTTCTGTATTGTCCTCTATTGTGAAGACTGATTCAACAATATGTGTGTTTATATATGTTGAGAGGTATTAAATACATGATGGTGGACAATTTCCTTTTTTCGATTATTATGTACACTTAGGGGTCATTTGGTGTGAAAGATTATACTAAATAGTCTTGAGATTAAATTATAGTGTCACTTAATTTGTTGATTATCTCGAAATTAACAATTAGTATCGGAATAAGTTATCCTTCTCTTTGAATGGTATAATAATTTCATCATAATTTGTCATAGGATAAATGAAAAAATCACCCTTCAAACTCTTTTATCTTATCACTCTTCTTATATATATTTGTAATAATTGTTCCTACTGAATTAAACTTCATAGATTTATATATATATATATGCGCGCACGTGAGAATTTCGCATTAGATAATTTCTTATTATTTTTTAATATATGTGATGTTATTTGGTTTGACACAAAAATAAAATGAAGAAAACATTCGAAACTTATAATATGCTATAGATAATTATTTTACTATAAATCATTTCAATTAAAATAAATTTAAATATAAAATAATTTCATATGGAACATTTTTTTTAAAAAAAAAAAAAGTATCACGGGAAATAGGACATTATATCTCAAATAATCAAAATTAGAATTTAATCGCCTCACAAATAAACGATACTAATCTCAAATTTTAAACTAATGTAAGAAATATTTGATACGAAAGCAATCTCTTCAAAAGAATTGAATACGAGTAGTAAATATTATAAGACATACATATAAATATGATGCTATATTTCATAATATGATCTCCATATTTATCATGTGGCGTAAAATAATAAGACCTATTTTGAGTATGAATATAATCTTATTTTCATAATTGACCTCCATATTTATAATGTGGCGTATGCATTTTAATTTTTCATTTGAAATTCGATATATATTTTGAATTTCGATTAAAATTCATATACATATATTCCACAACACATAAAACATTTTATTCATAATATGAGAAGAATATTACAATCCACAGATTTTCATACACACCAAACTAAAGTACTTAATTTTTTTTTAGAATAACAACATTAATAATAATGAGTTTATGGCTGACGATCGCGAAATTTCTGTCGTTCATTCATTATTATTATCAGCCTGTACTTTCAGCTGGAGGACTAGGTTCCACAGGAACACCAATTAAAGAACGATTAATCTGTATCAAATCTCTCGATATACCTCTTGAAGTCATTCTTGTGGGTGCTACAGGGAAGAACAATCCACCCAAAAATATAAACAAAATCAACAAGGTGAGTGTTGCTTTGTACAACATTATTTTTCTCAAACACTTGAGAACAAAGAAAAACTTTTGTTTAATGAGATTGATTAGTGTCAATTTATTTATAGGAAAAAAAAGGAAGATAATTTCAACTGCATAGGCCTTTTTAATAAATTTTGAAGATTTATAAAGACTTTTATTTTGTCATAAAGTCAAGTCTACTCCTAAATTCCACAATTTTTTTTAAAATTAAACATCAAAAGGTCATGTCAAATATTAAATTCGACTCTCTTTTTTCTAAATTTCAGCTCCCGTGGTGAGAAAAAATTTACTGTTTTATATTATGGAACAATAATATATACTTGTGTTAATTATATATATTCTTTAAATAAGCATTGCGTAACAATTTCTATATTATTAATCACCACATTATTGTAATTTGTTTATTGTCCTCTATTATATATGAAAGACTAATTCAACATATGTGTGTTTATATATGTTGAGAGACATTAAATACATGATGGTGGACAATTTCCTTTTTTTCGATTCCAAGTCAAACTTCTCTCTATAGTAAATTTTACCTACTTTTGTCTGAAAGTTTCATGCTTGTTATAATGAGGTGTAATTATATATGTATATTGACATCGGGCGATTAGATCTCATTTAGTTATTACAAACAAAAATATGTAAAATTATATTTTGTACTTTTTATGTTATAAATGAAACAAAATACTTGTTAACTTAAAATCCCAATTGATTTTCATAGTTCATTAATTAAAAATTGAAAAGAGTAATACATTACTAATAAAAATATAAAATACATAACTAGTTATATCATACCGACAAATAATTAAAATCTAAAGAACATTTACATTTAAAATTAATTGAAAGTTTAAACATTTCAAGTTTAACATAAGAATTCTATATTTATAGGTTGTTTTGCAAAATTTTAGTCTCTTAGCTATTACACAACAGATAAAACAATTTATTCATAATACGAAATAATATTACAATCCATAGATACTTATACACACGAAAACTTAAGGACCTAAGCAAAATACTACATTAATAATAGTGATCGTGAAATTTCTGTCTTTCATCCACTATTAGTAGGGTTAACGATGTCCTTGACGATCTGAACTACTATTATCCTTTGGAACACCAATTAAAGAACGATCAATCTGTATCAAATCTCTTGCTATTACTGAAAATCAAAATAAAAGAAATATCGTACATCAGAAACATTCTTTTAGTTATATAATTTTATTCATAGGAGATTGATAAATAAAATATGAAAAAGTATATTTATAGGATCATTTTTTTTTTCATTCAAAAAATCATATATACCTGTTGTAGTCATTCTTGTGGGTGCTATAGGGAAGAGCAATCCAGCCAAAAATATAAACAAAATGAACAAGGTGATCAGTGTAGCTTTATACAACATTTTTCTCAACAATTTTAAAAAATAAAATAATATATATATATATAGTTTTTGTTTAATTAATTGACTAGTGTCAATTTATAGAGAAAAAAATTAAATAAAATAGGCTCAATGCATGTGTATCATGAATTTCTTTCCAATGTTTTTTGCCATCATGAGGCAAAGACTTTAGACAATTGCATGGAAAATATGGAACAAAGACTATGCCTATAATATTGTATGGGGAAAGTTTTCATATTTGAACGTCGCTGGTCTAATTAATTCAGATTCATATTAGTATAAATGAACCTATTAAGATAGTTGAAAAGTTTTCTGTAAAAAATAAATAAATTATTTTTAAAATTCCTAACTTGAGACATTTAATTAAGTTTGAAGGAATTTCACTAGATTTGCCACATTCCTTGATGGCAAAAATTCTTTTGTTAATTACATTAGACAAGGACTTTGATTTAATTAGTTGTGTGACTTCTGTATGCCGTTTTGTAATATCAATATCGTAGATGTGAACTTCTATTTGAAAAACAAGAGGAAAAAAATATTTCACATAATTAGGACTTGTCTTATTAGTAGCGTATTTATGTATTTGGCTTGGTGATAGTATAAAGCATCGTGTCGATTGTTGTACATATAATTATTGGTTTTTGTATTTGATATTGCCTATTCATGTGTTTAGGTGATCGGACTTTGCATATATGTTCTGCATTGCTTTGCTTTGTATTAACCATATACGTTCTTACTTTTGATGTCTCACATCATTAATTGTTTACTATGTTTTGATTATCGTACTATTTTGTTAGTTGTTGTGTAGTTACAATCTCTTCTACATTGTTTTCTTCTTCTTTATACTTGAATGTGTTGCACTAGAGTGGAGGATCATCCAGAAACAATCTTTGTTCCTTCACAAAGTAGTGATAAAAATTATGTATACTCTATCCTTGCCAAACTCATAACTTATGAGATTTCATTGAATATGTTATTGTTGTTTTTCTTGTAAGATCGAATTGTTTGGTACTTAATATAAGGTGGGACATTCTAGAATTAAATTGAGATTAGATATTTGACTAATCTCGAATTTAATTATGAATATCCTTATCTCACCAAACTTGAAAATTATTGACTAGTATAGTGTAATACTTTTTTTTGGTAATTCTTAGGCCTCATGGGCACGCAATATATGTAAGGGATATATGTAAAACATTTTATTCATGATATGACTCTTAATTAATATGAGAAATTACAATCCATAGATACTAATAAACACCAAAACTAAAGTACCTAAACATTTTTATGAACTCGTTAATTAACAACAACAATAACAACATTAATAATATTTCTCTGAGGACAAAGTTGACATAATAAGGTGGATGACGTCTCTTATTCAGAGGACGATTGGGAGCAACGTGGGCTCTTTCATCCCTTAATATTATGTCNTATTATTGTAATTTCATTATAGTCTTCTATTGTGAAAGACTGATTCAACAAGATATTTGTGTTTATATGTGTTGAGTCATTATATGTTGGAAATCTTACGAAAAATATTTCATTATGAACACTTGTATGAAATTCATTAAAGCTTGAGGCATGTTTGCAGACATTGTCCTTAAAGATATTTTACCCGTTATAGGTGTATCCTCAGGATTTAACAAGCTCTTTTTAGTAGGAACTAGGAACTAAAAACTAACAGACAAATGAAAATCCAGCAAATGAAAATAGAAACGTTGCTCCCAATCGTCCTCTAAATAAGAAACGTCATCCACCTTATTATGTCAACTTTGTCCTCAGAGAAATATTATTAATGTTGTTATTGTTGTTGTTAATTAACGAGTTCGTAAAAATGTTTAGGTACTTTAGTTTTGGTGTGTATTAGTATTTATGGATTGTAATTTCTCATATTAATTAAGAGTCATATCATGAATAAAATGTTTTACATATATCCCTTACATATATTGCGTGCCCATGAGGCCTAAGAATTACCAAAAAAAAGTATTACATGAGAAATTTCCTATTTTGTTGATCTGGATGGCTACAATCCACCGGAGTAATAATTGAACGAGCACCACATTTAGAGCGAAAACGATCAGTCTGTATCAAATTTCTCAATATTACTGAGAATCAAAACAAAAGAAATGTTGTACATCAGAATCATTTTTTCAGTTATATGATTTTTTGATAAATAAAAATATTTATAGGATCATTTTTTTTTTCGTACAAAAAAATCGAAAAATCATATATACATGTTGTAGTCATTCTTGTAGGTGCTGCAGGGAAGAGGAATCCACCCAAAAATATAAATAAAATGAACAAGGTGACTGTAGCTTTGTACAACATTTTCTCAAGCACTTAAAAAATGATTATATAGGTTTTTTTTAATGAGATTGTTTAGTGTCAATTTATAGAGAAATAAATAAATAAAATAGGCTTAATGCATGTGAATCATGACTTTAGACAATTGCATGGAAATAGGGAACAAAGACTTTGCGTATATTATATTGTATGGGGAAATTTCTCTCATTCGTACGTTACTAGTATGATTAATTTTCATTCATGTTAATATAAATGAACTTATTAAGATAGTTGAAATGTTTTCTATCAAAAGAATTGTTTATTTAAAAATCTCAAATTCGAAACATTTTATCAAGAGTGAAAATTTTTTACTCAGTTCGTCGCATTTTCTTTTGTTATATTCGACAAAGACTTTGATTTGATTAGTTGTATGTGAACTTTGTGCGCCGTTTTGTAGGGTCAATATCATAGATGAATAAAGTGGATATTTTAGAATTAAATTGAATTTTAGATTTATACAGTATTTGATTAATCTCAAATTTAATCCTGAATATGTCAACTTTTATCATCAAACTTGAAATTATTTTATGCTTTAGTCGACTAAGTTTATTGACTAATATTATGTGATTGTCCCTATCTGGTCTAGCTCCATTTTTGTGAGCTTACTCACATAGTCGGTCTCTATATAAGGCCACAATACTGAGGATTCATATAATTGATACCAACTATTTGGGTTTGAGGCACATATATGTTTTGTATCGTTGTTTGTGTTAACAATTGTATGCCATTTTAGAACAATAGAAGTCGGAGATGTTAGATTTGGGGAAAAACCTTGATGTAATCTCACAAGTGGGGTCTGCAGAAGGTAGTGTGTACACATACCTTACCCCTACGTTGTGAATACAGAGAGATTGTTTCCGATAGACCCTCAACTCACAAAATCAGTAAGAAAAGGAAATTAAATACAATAGTGAAGAAGTCACGTAGGAAGAAGAAGAGAACTGCAAGCAATGCTTAAACAATAGTTTATGGTTGAAACATCACAATTTGATTCATCTACTTTAAAAGTAACGATTCCTCATTTTACAGAGATGAAACTAGAACTACACTTCACCTGAAGTGAAGCTTCCAGACTTGTCGAACATTCGATGAACCATCAGTAACCTCGGAAACGAGAGAAGCTGCTAGAACACCTGATGAAGAAAACAAGAAACTCATGAGTATTCTCTTAAAACATCAACTGGAAATAACGAAAAGGGTTAAAAGCAACGATGATCAGTAGGATAGTGCATGATAAGCAATTTGAAGCAATGCAGACGAGTAAGCTAACAGCGATATGAAGGTATTGTATTGATCACACAACCCGGACTGGACACTAGCTGTGTGTAGCAACTGGAATCCTCATGATAATCCAGGCGCACTAGTCACTCATGTGATTCTAGTAAGAATAGGATGCAGTGGAGTATTGAGCTCTATCTATTAGGAAACTAGGCGTTTGATGGATCATATATATGATAAAATATGTCTAATTCATTAACCCTAAAAAGCAATCACCGGAGTGAGATAAGTCATGAGAAGCATTGTTAGTCGAGGCACTCGGGGGCAGGGGGAGCTAGTAGAAACACGCCTCTACTCCAGCTCCACCTCATGGCATAACCAATAAAGCATAATGATCCTCAAACAACAACAATATACCCAGTGTAATCCCCACAACTGGAGTCTGGGGAGGGTAGAATGTACACAGACCTTAATTACCCCTACCTTTGGGGGTAGGGAGGTTGTTTCCGATAGACCCTCAGCTCAAACGAGGAGCATAATGATCACCGAAAACACAAAAAAAGACTGATAACCAGTTCATAATTCAACATCTTTAGAGGACAACTATCCAGTTCATAATGGAAAATGCAGTAGGAGGTATATTAAACAGAGTAGCACACCGTCTTTCTCCACAATAGAAATAAATCGCCTTGATCCACCACCAACACCAAAATAATGCTTCTTTGCAGCTAGATATACAATTCCATGAGGACTACATAAGCACTGCACAAAAAAAACAAAAAGGAAGGAACAAAAGCAAAAGCTCAGATGCAAGGCAATTCACCGATAGAACTAAAATTACAACTTCAACCAAAACAAACCTTTTTAATAAGTTTGTACAGACTAGGTAGAGTAGAAACTGAGTAAACTGTCTCTGCCATGAGAATTATATCATAACCAGCAGCCTGATCAACTGTTTGGCGGTTTTTTGTGTCATCGTCATCAGCATGTACATGAGGAAGAATCAGATGAGCTTCATTCCAATCACTTGCAAAGAAGCGAACTTCCGCGCTATTATTGTCATCTGTGGCCGACAAGTTCTGTTGAATATTGGCATTGACATTTGGAATTGTTAGGCATTGGAGCACCTCAGCATTGAAGTCCTGAAAGTGTACAGCCCGAGCACCCTAGTACAACAAAAGAAGAATTCGTAATCAAGTGGATGATGACGAGACAATGAATCGAAAATCAATTAAGGCATTTATGTACCTTAAGGCATGCAAATATCCCAGGAAGACCATGACCACAACCAAGCTGAAAACAAATGAAAGAGAGTAAACAAGATTATAACGGAAGATAATTACAAGAATAAAGTATTGAGTCAAGATTAGTTGGCAAATCTAAAAGCATTAGGGTGTTGATCCCTCAAGGATAATCGCAACTAAAAGATACAAATGATAATGACAGTAACCATGACGAAGTCTTATTTAAATGAGAGAACTGAAATATGTTATAATGAAACTTAATAGGAAATCAACATTTCCACTATCAATCTCAAATTTAACCTCAACTATTTCTGTTCAATCAAAGGGATAAAAACAACTGAGAAGACTTCCTCAAGTGAAAAACTGAAGTTGAGCGAAAAGGGAGTGATTGGAGATGCAAAATATCCTCTCCTAAAGACGGTTTCTCCGGGTATTCAATAGAAACTTAAAGTGATCATAGTCGATACAAACTTGCACAACTAGAAAAGAGAATCACCTATCAATAGCTCTTTGTTGGCAGAAGCATATGATTTATTTAGGGAAAGCAAAAGTTGTTAACAGAAAAAGAACTTTAGCATGCTTAACGAACATAATAAACGGACATCATTTTGACTAAAACTGCAATGAGAAGGTTAATGAAAACCCGAAGCTAAGAGTGGATTTAATAAGTTAGGATTAGCAGTTCTAGGCATATCATACAAGATCAAAGATTTCACCTCCACATTAGGAGCCCACCTCTAAAACTCTTTTTCCAGTCAATGATAATTTGCTGCTTTGCATCTCAGAGCTTAGAGTCTTCACTAAATCTAATGAACCTTCCCACAATTTCAGCCCCCCTGCGAAATGAGAATAACATAAATGAGAATATCAGTCATCTAGGTGCACTTCACATTCTAATTAGTGATCAGTAAGGGCTACCATATCTGTAAATAGAATGGCCTTGGGACTATTTTCTCAAGACTTATTGCCCTGCCATGAACTTTCCCTTACAAAACTCTACTTTATTTGGCAATAAAAATTGATGTCACTACATCTTATTCCACATCTGATAAATTTAAAATACTCCTATAAAAACGACATTCAACTTAATAAAGTTCACATAATTCATGTTGAGGTATCAGTATTTGTGATGAGCATGAAGGAGACAAAATGGAGAACTAAATTGTTACGTACCTTCATATTTCCCGGGGATTAAATCTGAATTAGACAACCCAAATACCTCCTTTGTACTGACCCTTCCCTAGAAAAGAATTAAACACCAGTTAAGGCAACTAAACATAACTTAAACTAAATCATTCCTTTCTTCCGTTAAAAATGGTTTCCGTGGAAAATGTTTTACCTTAGGAAATCATAGGCATGAAATCATAAGTGTTTGTTTGGTTACAAAAGCAGGTAACAATTGGTACTTGTAAAAGACATTGTACAGAGTATAAGTACAGTGTTATTATGATGATATCTTTTAGCAGGTTCGCAAGTATATCTAAAAAAGTTGATCGAAACAAGCTAATTGAAGTAAAAGCTAGAATCTTTGTACAGAAAAATGACTCAACTTATTAAAAAAGTTGTTTTTTGAGAAAAAACATTTCCACAATTGAATTTAACCAAACACTGAAAAATGGTTTCATCAAGTAAAATATCTTTTGGCACATAAAAAGAGTTAATAAGATCATAGAACTAATCTTACCTTAAGCAAAGTAAGGCCATCCAAATCTATAGGCTCCACATTGAACTCCACATTTGATGAAACCTACTCCAACAACAATAACAATAACTATGCCTCAGTCCCAAACAAGTCGGGTTCGGCTATATGAATCTCAACTTCTTCATTTAAACTCATTTCATATCATGATCATACTAAACAAAATAAAAGTAAAAAATAAGCACTTCCTCTGTTTCAATTTGTTTGTCTTGCTTTCGCATGTTTCAAAAAGAATGTCACTTTCTTTTTTGGCCACTATTTGATTCCAACTTCCACGTGACATATTTAAGACCACAAGATTAAAGCACACTAGTATACATCCTACATACATTTAGTTAAAGACCACTCGATTAAAGGATACTAGGGTGCATCCTACATATATTTAGTTAAAGACTACAAGATTCAAAAATCTTATTTATTTTCTAAAGTTTCGTGGCAAGTCAAAACCAGACAAACAAATTGAAGGAGTAACAATATGAGTTTTCAATATATTAAAAAGAAAAATCAACTTCTCGAGATTCAAACTATGAGAACTTTTTCACCAATATTTTTAAATGTGTTCTTCATCATATCGACATGAGAATAATTGCAACTTGTATTACTTTCTATCAATTTAATCCAACTTAACTTCAAATATTAGTTAAATTATCTCTCGATAAGCAAAAAGTGTCACAAAAATACCTGTGAGGGAAGTACTTCAACAGAAGGAGGAGGAGGTAGAAGAGGCTTTTCTGGGCCATCAAGAAATCCTGACCCGAATCCGAATCCGAACCCAGATTGGGATTTTTCATCAAATAAACGAAATGGGTCGGGTCGTCCAGTAGCTGATGTATTCGCCTCCATAGCTAAAAAGCTTCAAGTTCGAGCTTTCAGTGTTGAAGACGGCAACTGATGGAGAAGCTGTAGCTATTTTTCTAAACGGGCCAAGATATATATATACGGGCCTTATTGGGCTTCGTTTTGTTAACGGGCTTACTATTTGAACTTTCATTTGTTGATAGGCTTATTATGGTCGAAGTTAGATAATATATAGGAAGAATTACGCAATTAAACAAACATATACTAATTAATTAGCTAACATAGCTACAGTTTGCATTATTACAATTCGGAACCTACTTTTAGCTATAGTTACATTCTCTCTCTCGCCTCTCTCCCCTCTCTCTGGAATCTCGCTCGCCACTCTCCTCTTTTTTAGTCATCTCTCCCTCGCCTCTCTCATCTCTCTGCCAGTCTCTTCCTCGATTCTCTTATGTCAATATTTCTCTCACTTTATATAACCACAAATGTATAAAATGTGTTTGTGTTAGTATAAAGCGAGAGAGATTGAATAGACAAATACAAATGTTTTAACTCGATTCAATTGTATACGAATTCAAACTTTATGAAGATATATGTATACATAGTAGTTACATATATATAATTATCTAACCAATATATATATATACAATTCACCTTTCTCCACTTTCTTCCCTTTCTCACTCGCCTCTATCCTATCTCCCAATCTCGCTCGCCACTTTCCTTCCTATAACATGTAGCTACGAATCGTAATTAGCAAAACTATAGTTATGGAGCATAATTAAGCTATTTTTGAGTTACTATATGCGAAAATTCTCCATTTATTTAATTATATACTAAAACATATATATTTGATTTCTTTTTTAAGGATAATCAACAATGGAACCAAAAAGGTTTGAACAATATGCGATTCAAATCGTGACAACTTGACTATCTTAACCTCTAATTAAGAGATAATTGTTCACAATTTGGATGTAATACCCATTAATTAAAGACAAGATAAGAAAAAACAACAAAGCAAAGGGCATAACATTATTGATACAATTGATTGACATAACAACATTAAGATGATGAAACTCTAATCTTGTTCGAAGTTGAAGAAACTAAGTCAATGGCACATCCCAATGGCCATGCTGCTCCAACTAGATAATTTTTGTATTGCACATCATGTATCACTGTTATTTCTTTGTGTGGATTTAGTCCTGTCCAAAAAAAAGTGAAGCGGGGGTGGGGGGCG
>NC_064285.1:868365-879211 GCF_019186545.1 Solanum stenotomum | reverse complement strand
CGCCTCAGTCCCAAACAAGTCGGGGTTGGCCATATGAATCTCAACTTCTTCATTTAAACTCATTTCGTATCATGATCATACTAAATAAAATAAAAGTAAAAAAAAAAAAGCACTCCCTTCGTTTCAATTTGTTTGCCTTTCTTTCCTTTTTAGTTTGTTTCAAAAAGAATGTCACTTTGTTTTTTAGACAACTATTTGATTTCAACTTCCACGTGACATGTTTAAGACCACAAGATATACATCCTACATAACACTAGGGTGCATCCTACATATATTTAGTTAAAGACTACAAGATTCAAAAATCTTGCTCCCGTCCCAATTTATGTCACATTTCGAATTTTTCGAGATTCAAACAAGTTTATCTTTAACCATAAATTTTTTCCATATCTTTTAAATATTTTGAATTATTAATTATTGGGACTTATAGTACTTTTTATGTAGTTTACAAATATATAAATTTCATTTTTAAAAAATTGAAGATTTCATGAGCAAATCATCGGTCAAATTTAAATTGTTTGACTCTCGAAAAGCGAAATGTGTCACATAAATTGGGACAAATGAAAGTATTTATTTTCTAAAGTTCCGTGGTAAGTCAAAATCAGACAAACAAATTGAGATGTAAGGAGTAACAATATGAGTTTTCAAAAATATTAAAAAGAAAAATCAATTCACGATTTCACTTCTCGAGATTCAAACTATGGGAACTTTTTCACCAATATTTTTAAATGTATTCTTCTTCATCATATCAACGTGAAAATAATTGCAACTTATATTACTTTCATATCAATTTAATCCAACTTAACTTCAAATATTAGTTAAATTAACTCACGATAAGCAAAAAGTGTCACAAAAATACCTGTGAGGGAAGCACTTCAACAGAAGGAGGAGGAGGTGGAAGAGGCTTTTCAGGGCCATCAAGAAATCCTGACCCGAATCCGAACCCAGATTGGGATTTTTCATCAAATAGACGAAATGGGTCGGGTCGTCCAGTAGCTGATGTGTTCGCCTCCATAGCCAAAAAGCTTCGAGTTCGAGCTTTCAGTGTTGAAGACGGCAACTGATGGAGAAGCAGCAGCTACTTTTCTAAACGGGCCAAGATATATATATGGGCCTTTCTTATTGGGCTTTTGTTTTGTCAACGGGCTTATTATTGGAACTTTCATCTTGTTGACGACAGGTTTATATGGTCGAAGTTAGATAGCTGATTTTGAGACTACCATTCAACATGTAGTTACATATTGTTTTGTGTTGTATTATATTATACTATATTGTTTTAAGAAAAAATGATTTAAATACATATTTTATTTTATTATATTCTCTAAAAATTTCTATTATTTAAAAGAAAATTCAAAAATCTCATCTCGGATACATCACTTTCCTATCGCTGATACATTCCGATCTCCCTCTTGGATATCTCCCTTCCCTCTCATATATATCTCTCCCCTTTCATATATATTCATTTCCTATGTATCTGGATGTCATAGCCCCTTTCTGATACATCACTATCCTCTCTCTAATACATTCATCCCATATGCATCCAAATGTCTACTGATGTATCCGGAAGTCTAGTGATGTATATTCAAAATTCATAAATTCTAAAGGATTTGTGTAATTTGGAAAAGAATAGGAAAATAATGTGATTAACACTTTGGAAATATCACATTTGGATAGATTAATGTATCTTTTTCGTCGTTATATCAATAGTTTGAAGGATAAACTTACAAGAAAAGTAAGGTACGTGGATAGAATGATTATATAAAAAAAAGTAGGATAAATGGTAGAATAAAAGTATTTTTAAAAAATAAGGTAACGATAATCAAATCAAATTGATTGTTACAAAAAATAAGACGTTTTGTCTTAACTTCAACCATTTCACCTACCATTCACACAATTTTGCTTGGAATTTTACGCATTTTTATCTAATCTTTAGTTGTGTGCAACTTTAAATCCTATTTATATACTAAAATATATATTTTTGATTCCTTTTTTAGGAATAATGATCAACCGTGGAACAAAGAAAGTCTAATTGAACAATATGAGGTCACTAAATTTATGAACTTATAATATTACGATTCAAATAGTGACAACTTGTCTATCTTAGGTAGATACAAATTGTGCACAATTTTTGGATGTAATGCCCATTAATTGCATATAATACAGGACAACAAAGCAAAGGTCAGCACATGAAATTATTATTATTACAATTGATTGACATAACAACACATTAAGATGATGCAACTCTAATTTTGTTTGTAGTTGAAGAAACTAAGTCAATGGCACATCCCAATGGCCATGCTGCTCCAACTAGATAGTTTTTGTATTGCACATCATGTATCACTGTTATTTCTTTGTGTGGATTTAGTCCTGTCCCAAAAAAGAGGGGGGGCGGGGTAAGTATAAGTATCGAGAGGATCGAAAGCACATAATTTAACTTATTAAAGACTTAGTACGCTTAGTCAGATATCACATGGATTAAAATAACAGAGAAACCAAAAGTACTACCCTTATTTGAATAACCTAAATGTCGTTCCAGTGAAATGTCTGGTCAGTGTATATAAGTTAAATTCAAAGAGTTGGAAAATATATACTTACCAAATCCATCAACAAGCAAAGTGTACTCATATATCAAGTCCATACATAAGTATGGGATATTTCTATCTTGAGTTTTTGGGAATATGGATTTTATATCTGCCACATTTGTTTGGCAAGCAACTTTAGCTGCATTTAAGTATTGAATTGGCTTTGCTAGAGCAGATGGAAATTTGGTGTCAACAATGCCAACCTACAATGCAAAATTCAACACCAAAAAATGATGATACATACTATATACCAAAGTAATAGAAATATTATAACAATTGACAACTACAACTAGACACTTATTGGTACATGATTAGGTGTCAAGCTCGTGCTGTAAAGTGTTGTGGTTAAGCCCTATAATGAGTGTGACCCTGGTTTTTTGTTGTCATTACTGAGTTTGAAACTCTATATAAATTATTGGTGATAAGTCAGAAGAAGATTAATTAGATGGTAACAAACTCTTATAGTATTGTCAACATTCGATCGTCCTGTCGTATAGAATAGCTCATCATAGCCACTATAGCGACCCCTCCCCTGACTCTAAATGATAAGTATACCCTCCACCAACTTCCTTATCACCAAATTTGAATAATTATTATCAAAAGTTTTCTTCTTTTCATTCCTAACATGCACTACTTGAAAAAAAAAACTAAAAAATTAGCTACAAACTTCGTCGCTAGTCCATCACACTTGTTGCTAAATAGGATTAGCAATGAATTAAGTTGTTTAGCTACAAAATTAATCCGTCGCTAGATTTAATAATTTTTTTAGTATAGTGACATTTTTCTAAATTGTTGCATATATATAGAAATTTTAATTTTACCTGAGCACCAATATCATAAAAAAATGATGAAGCATGAATATTTTTTTGTCCATCACCACCACCACCATTCCACACTCCATTGAAGGTGCATTCCTCATTCTTGCATTTTGCATTTACTTTTAGTGCATGTCTAGTTAACCTCCTGCATCTCTTCCAACTACTACCTTTCTTTGGTGCTTTTACTTTGTAGTCCACTCCTCCATATGAGTAATACCCTAGAAGAAAAAAAAAACGATTTCTCAAATAAACAGTTACGTGTTTAGATAAAAAAAAATACTGATGAAACTGATAATAGATCATTTTACAATTGAAAAAATACAATCAGGATTGATCAACTTATAATTTTTAATTGATTTGCGTTTAAAATCATAGATAAGTTTAAAATTATTTATAAGCTATCTATAGAGCTAGTTTAATCAGTTTATAAGTTTGACGAAACTCCCTACATATAGAGATACTTAAGTATTGTTAAGGTATATATAAATTTAAGTTATATACATTAACTGTTAACACCATGAGATTTTTTACACGATAAATGTGGTTAGCTTATTATTGTAGCATAATTATTTCTCGTATTATTATAAATGTTTCGGACAAAATATAATTTGTGGTGAAGATTAGTAATTAATTAGAATTTATAAGAGATTATAGGTATGTTTATATACCATCATATCCTTCCAAAGCACAAGGATTACTTTCATTTCTTGAAGCCTTGAAAATCTCAGCTCGACCTGCTAATTGCCCATAGTTTAAATAACTGCATATATACATTAGAAATACATAATCAATATATTGTAATTATTAAATACACTAAAATCTTAATTGTTGAATTATTGTAAGTTTCACTTTTCCCTTTAATATATGATCTTATGTGACATGAATCTAGATTAGTCGAGACTTCAAAGCAATTTAGGCTGAGCTAGACTTTTTAGTTTATTGGTTCTAGACCATAATTCTTTTTGCTTACACTATTTCAAAAATGATCTTTAACAACAATATAAGCTTGATTGCCACTAAATACATTTTTTAAAGACAAGTAATATTCTTTGTAAATGTCCCTAAAGTCTATAGCGACATGGATTCAGTAACATGAATTAACTAATGTCGGTAAAAATTTTAACACTCTTTGTTTATGTGCATATTTCTTATATATACCACTATTTTTTTTTTAGTGTTAATTGGTTCTGAATAAGTTATTTTTACGTACATATTAAACCAAAATAACCATCATTATTCTGTCCCTACAAAGCGAACATTATACGTATATACAGAGTTTGAGCTAAAGTTAGTTAGTTCTCATGTCAAACACGTACCCTTGCAAAGTGAGTACCAGATATCGAGTGAAATAGAAAAGGAGGAGAAAACAAACCTATGTACGTAGAGATTATAATCTTTTGACATAAGATGTTTTTGTTGAACATAAGGTTCTCCATCCTCATTATTAGGAGCTTTTGCAAATTGTTCATTTGATATAGCATATGCCATTTGGACTGAACCACCACCAAGATCAATTGTTGCTGTTGTACTTTTATAATCTTTGCCCAAACTTCCCAATAAATAATTTATTGCAGCCTATTAATAAATAAAATATCAAATAACCAAAATTAGAAAGAAAATAAAAAGGATTTTAAGCTTATTATATTTGATTTAAATAAAAAGATTTGCTAATAATTGAGATCTTTTACTTACCCCACACTATGATATTTTATGTTTACTTTTTAAAGATCAATTTTTATGAGAGTTACATGTAATTATTATATTATATTATTTAATATTCTCATGGCCTTTGGGTATATACAAAGAGACTCACATTAAAAAGTCAACAATCTTTACACAAATAACCTATCAGATTCACTATTTATTTTTTGTGAAAAATATACATAGATTATACATTTTTAATATATGAGTTATATAATACTCTGTTAATTATTTTTAATTTAAATAGTTAGATGAACGACTTACCCACATATAAGAGCCTTCTTGAGTTCCATCAAGAATAGTGACCCATTGATCTTTGCTATGGAAAGTGCTTTGATTCTTCACTAAATTTCTCACCTTTTAAAATTGAAAAATAACAACAAAAAAGAATTAATTAATAAAGTAGTAAAAGGAGGATTAATTATTTTTTAAAATAATAAAAGTATTTTTTCTTCAAGTTAATAATATACTGCTTGTAGAATTTTTTCAGCTGCATCCCCTTTTAACATCCTAAGACCTGCTGTTGCCTGTAATCATTTAAATAATTCACACAAGAAAACAATAATTAAAAGATTAATCAAAAGTCTCATTTATCATAAACAATTCTAAATGATAAAGTAACAATACTAAAATAATTAGCTACTTGCATAATTATTTTCTATATTATAATAAAGTACTTCTTTCTTTTAATCTCATCCGGTGTACGTTCAGACCTGCATTGAAGCCTGACTAAACCTGAATTCTTACCAAAAATCTCACATAAAAAGGAACTCGAATCCAATTATATACTTCTATTATATGATAATACAATTGTATATTATGTTAATAGGATTTAACCTATATTGTGATCATTGACTGTGTAAAGATTTTTTATACTATAAATGTAATTTTACTTATTGTCACAAGTTGCTTGATCTATCTTTCTTCATATTATTAGTTTCACTTGCTATGAACAATTATATACAGGTAATTATTTTCGTAGAATTTTTTATTGTTATCTCTTTTTATGATAATTATTTAATATATGACCTTTTTCGCATTTTAAATGATCTGATTATGTAAAATATATATATACTAACCCCAAGTTCTAAAGGTGTTTCAGATTGCAATTCTTGAGGAACAACTCCTTCAGCTCCATCTAAAAGTGGCTCTAATGAATTGGCTGCAGCCTTTGGATCTTCTGCATATGAACTTAAACCTGGCTCTGTCTATAAAATCAAGATAAAATTAATTAAATTAAATATTATATAAGATTTTAAAAGAGGGGGGGGGGTCTGAATTTTAAAAAATACATTTTATTATATTTAAATTGAATCGATAATTAGATCTCTAGCTTTCAATGATCAAGTCCAAGGACAGATCTAGGTAGGGTTTAGGAGTTTCATTCGAACCCCATACGATTAAAAATTACACTATTTATACAAGTTAAAATTATTATTTGACTCCTTCATATATTTACTTTTCATAAATTAAACCATCTAAGTAATAATCCCGACTCTTCCACTAATGGAGTCCACCAGTTACCACTAGTTCTCGATTTGACTTATATACACAAACAATGTAAAAAACTTTTAAGCGATATAACATGATCTTACCTAAAAGATGAGTAATATATAAGTGGAACTAACTTCATAATGAATAATAAATAAACCACTATAGACAACAAGTTATAAATTACACCGTACTGATAGTATAAAAAATATTTACATGTATGATATATATAATTTAAATTCGAAAATTTATTTCTAACTCATTCAAAACTAACAAACGCGTATTTTACGCCACAATAAAATATAGTATTGTAAAAAAAAAAATATACATACATACCGCCATAAAATACTCAATATTGTTGCCAATAGGAAGAAGTCCTAGTTTTTCATCAAATCGAAAAACATGAACTCTACTTCCAGTACTTCCAGCATCAAATATTACTGCATAATGTTCTGATTCATGACTTAATAAATGTCTTCTTAATGGAATTCGAGCATCCACATTTTTGGATAATAAACTTAGGGGCAAAACCAAAAATATTGCCAAAATTGTGAAAATAAATTGACTATTTTGGTTCAACATTTTGCCCCTATTTGAAGAGATTTTCTGCATGAAAAAAATAAACAAGTTATATAAATATATAAAAATCTATGTATTTTTTATGGTGTAATAATATTAATAGAATTAGATTACTTAAAAGGTAATTCCAGGTTGTTGTTTTTAATAAGTATTGATTGATATGAAATTCTCCATGTTATCCATATTTAAATTAAAGACATGATACATATATATGTATATACTATCAGAAAATCTTTAATTTTGAACGTCCAATCAAAATTCATGCTCTAATAAAAAAGGTTTGGAAAATGTTTGGAGGAACTAATTTTTCTATGGAAACTGGTGGAACATAGCAAATACTTTATAAAATAAGTTTAAGTGTGCATAAATTGACTCAAACATTGAAATAATAATAAAAAATATCTGAAAAGAGAGAGAGGAGAGGGATGCCTTTATATGCTTTTGGGAGTGAAGGTGATGAAGCAAATGGTTCATCTTGTGCTCTCTTATATAGCCTCATTTCACATATATTGTAAATTATAAATATAAAAACCCAAAGAAAAGTCGTTACTCACGGAACATGTGATACTACTACTATGTTTGTTCCGTATTAGATGAACATTTTTTATTTTATACGATAACTAAGAAATCATTAATAAATTAATATTTTTTAATAGGAAAAATTCTTTTGGCCAGAATGGTATTTTACCTATGTTATTTTATAGTTTTTTTAAAATTTATGGCCAAATTCTGGCCAACTTTTCTGGTCATTTAGCATTATCCTTTTTAATATTGTGCCCTTTGTTCATATTAATTAGTTTGTTGAAAAAATAAATTTTGAATTTACAAAAGTTGTTTAAACTTCCAAAGACCATATTAATTATAGGGGTAAAATGAGAAAAAATAATTAATTATATCCTAATTTAGTAAGTAATCAAGTAATATGAAACATATATTTTTAGTAAGATGTCAATCTAATAAGAGACGGGGGAGTACTATTATCCAATTAAATATAATATAATGATTTGATGTACCAATTATAAAGATTAATATATTATTTTTATAATATAATTGATTTGTCCTTTTTCAATTATAAGATCAAAGCTTTCATTTTCTATCTATTAAAGTAACACACATTGTCTTAAATTAATTATTGCATTAGTGACTACTGCCTTTCATATTAAACTAGATATGGGACCCTGTGTCAGCACGGGGCCCAATATATGTTACTGTTTCTGTTTCAGTTTTAATTTCAATTTATGTGATACATGCATATGAAATTTGAAGTTGATCAACTTTTTAGTATGTTTTTATATATTTTAAGTTGCTAATTATTTTTATTTAGAGTATGTTTTACGTAAATATATTATAAATCACAATAATTAACAAGTTAATATAAAAAAAAACTTATAAAAAATTCATTGACTTTTGAAATTTTATTTGTATCACACAAGCGAGTAATATATATGAAAATTACATAAAATGTACTATAACTCACAATAATTAGCAACTTAAAATATCTATATATCTATATTTCTCCCAATTTATGTGGTATAGATGAAATTTTGAAACTTTTTATATGTTTTCAAATATTTTAAGCTATTAATTATTATGATTGATAATACTTTTTACATAAAAAATATATTTATATAAAGTATAAAAGAAAAAAGTTAAAAAAAGGAAACATAAATGTCAGCACGAGTCCAATCTATGTTAATTTCTATGTTTTAATTATTGTAATACCGATTGAATTTGGAAAGCCAACTAAATTTGTTTAAAGGATTTTTTTTATAAATTTGAAGTTGTTAATTATTATAATTTATAATATTTTTATTTATTTTAAACCAATATATGTTTCTCTCTGTCTCAATTACATGACACATGGAATTTGGAGAGTCAACTAAAATTTTAAAATATGTTAAGTTGTTAATTATTATATCTTATAGTACTGTTACGTGATTTTCAAATAAAATATGTAATTTATTTATTTCAATTTATGTGTCATTGATATAATTACATATATTAAGTAATAAAGAATTAATGTCTAAATTATGTGACACCTATGAATTTTGGAAGTGTAAATCAAATTAGTTATATGATTGTAAAAAATAAAGCGGTTAACTATTACAATTTATAATACCTTTTATATATTTTTTAAATGATATATATATCTTTATGATATTGATATTAGTATTATAATAAATTAAATTTTATTATTTTTAAATTTGTGATCTCAATTGCCAGCCTATGCCACATTATAAAATGTTCCAAAGTAGATATGAAATTTACAAAAATGTCGATGCTAGATAAACTAATAAAATAACATCTAAGGGCATGGGCATCTCTCTATGGCCAGTATTCCTATTCATCTTTTTTCTCCTTTTTTTGACATTTAATCTTTGTTTTGTATTTTTTATTTGTATTTTAAAAAAATAATATTTATGTCATACCCAATTAATTATGCCCTTTATAACATCCATTACCCTAATATAGATTTAAGTAAATGGAAATGGAAGATGAAAAGATAAAAACTATTCATTTTTTATAACTGTTTATAATTATTTAGCCTATAAAATAAAATAAAAAATAGTTGAGCATTCGTAACAAATTTCTTCACTTTGGCTCTTCTTCTTCTGACGATGATGATTAATATATGGTATCAACTTCTGTTGCTAAGATGTCCATCAAATTTCTAGGTGATGTGACTTTTTTAACAAAAGAGAAAGAGAGAATATCTCATGATTCTTGTGAAGACATTGATGTAAAGAAAGAGATCATATAACAAAAGTTTCTCTTCAAAATAAAATACTTTTTGAAAAAATGTTTATTCCTCCTACAAGGAGAGAAAATTCATTATGGTTGAGAAATTTATAAAAAGACTGATTAGTGTTTCAAAGGGTAAGAAAAATTATTTGGAGAAAAAATCATTCTATTGATGAAATTCGTATCAAATTAGGAGGAGAACAAGCAAAAATTTATTTTGTGATTTGAAAAGAGAGAAAATTAGATATTATTTCTTTCAACCTCATTATTCTTCTAATTTCTTTCTTCTTTTATTTTCTCTTGATTTTTTGTATCTTTAATTAAAGTTTTTTTTTTCTTATTTATCTTTATTTAAAGTTTATATATATTTTCTTTAAAAAAAATTTAAAAAGATGATATATTTAGTTCCTTTCCTCATCAATCCTATTAATCTCATAATTAGTGTTATTTATATTATTTTCTTAATTACTTTTTTTTTCTTTCTTTTAATTATTTATTTGAAGAAATTAGTTAGTATAACTTTATAAGAATTACACATGTATTTTTATATAATTGATTTGTCATTTTAAAAATTTTTGGATCATTCTTCATCTTAAAGTTTCTATCTATATGTAATAATAAAGCTAAAATAGAAAATGTGGGGTGACACCTTCTTAGCAATAGATACTTATTTATTCTTATCAATGTTTCTGAGATTTTTTGTTATTTTTTCCTTAAAATAATTGTTGCCTCGATTTTTAGTTTTAGTTTTATTTTTTTAGCATTTTCTAATTTGAAAAGACTGAAAAATTTATAATATATAAAAAATGATTTATTTAACTCCTATCATCATCAATATTATTATTAATTTCTTTTACTTCTTTCCTTAATCTTCATTTCATCATTAATGCAATTTATATCATTTTCTTAGATATATATATATATATATATATATAT
>NC_064285.1:859412-866814 GCF_019186545.1 Solanum stenotomum | reverse complement strand
AGGTATCATTACGTCATTATTCAATATATTTTTAATATAAATTTCATTTGTTGATGCATTTGTTTAGTACTCCCTCTGTCCCTAATTACTTGTTCACTTTTCCTTTTATAGTTGTCTCTAATTACTTGTCCATTTTGACAAATCAAAAAAGAATTTTTTTTTTTACCTATTATACCCTCAATTAAATGACTAATTACTTTGAAAATTGCAGAACTTTTCATCTACTTCATAATTAATAGGGGTAAAATGATAAACTCACTATGTCATTAATTGATTTCTTAATAAATGTGTCAATTTAAAAGTGGACAGGTAATTAGGAACAAAGGGAGTATTTTAATGTTATTTCACATTACGAGATATTTCTTAGACATTTAAGGAGAATGGTACACCGGAATATATATTATATATTAAAGGATCAACTTCATGCAATGGAAGAATTTGCTATTAGCAAATATAGTTTAACTTATTTGACAAAAAATATATTCTTCCTCATTTAATAGATGTAAAATTTGTCAAGCTTTATTTTTTTTCACAATCTTCATATTATTAAAACAAATAATAATATTACGATTAAACAATAGAGTAAACATAAAATTAATCAAAAATATTTAATTTTAATGCTCGCGCGAAGTGCGGCCAAGTTCTCTAATTTAAAACAAAAAGGTAAAATTTAAATGGGTCTACAATAGAATTCATAGAAATCCGACTTGAAAAATTATGTTAAAAATGAAAAATAAAAAGTGAAATAAAATTAATTGAGAGTTATCCTTCGTTTGTCCCATTTTATGTGACACTTTTTATTTCTCGAGAATCAAATAGTATAAGTTTGACCATAAATTTGCGTATGGTTTCTTCAATTTTTTTAAAATGAAATTTATATATTTGTAAACTACGTAAAAATCAAAATATTATAATTCATAATAATTAATAATTCAAAATATTTTAAAGATGTATGAAAAATTTAAGATCAAAGATAAACTAAAGAGAGCAAAAGGGGAGAATGGAAAGTAGGAAAAAAAAAACGAATATATAGAGAGAGAAACTGAGGGAAAAAAGTCAAAAAAATAATTATTCATGTGGGTTGTTGTATATGTAGAAAGACACGTGTACAATTAATGAGCAACAATTAATTTTATAGTACAATTTGAAATGCTTTGTGTACAATTTGATAGTGCCGTGATCGTCCTCTAAAGTCTCACTTGTAATCAAAATCTTTAAATTGAGACAGTTAAAGTAATATATATTTGGAGCTATTGTGTCTGGTAACTGTATATATATGTATGAGTAATAAAAGGTAGTACACATGTCTTCAATATAGTGAATGATCAGACAACTGGCGACATATAATACTCCTATTTATTCAAAAGTTAATGTACAATTCTTTTTGCACATTGTACAACTAATTTAATAAAGTTAAAAGTTAATGTAGAAAATTCTTTGCACGTTCTACAACTAATTTAATGTAGTGTTAGTCCTTTTAACTGTTATTTTTAAATAAGAGTAAAATATTCTGATGGTCTTTAGACCTTTGAAATTTTGATGTTGAAATGCAGATATAAAGAAAATTTTTATTTTGTACCAGGCACACTTATTGTCAGTTGTATGAGGGCCTCTTTGGCTGCCATTTGTATATTCTGGGATCCACTGGCTACGTTTTACCTATCTGAATTTCTTACTTTTTCTCTCCTTAAATTTTAATCTTTTCTCTTACTTTTTCTTTCTCATCACACATTGTCTTCTTTTTTCAGCTGCTTTTTAACCCTTAACGTAATTTTAACTTTAGTTTAATTAATTATTTTTTTCATTTTAATCTCTCTATTAATTTATTATTTTTTGTTCTCCAAATTCAAGCTATAAAATATTTTTTATAATATTAACATGACAAGAATTGCAACTAATAATATTTTAGGTTGAATTGCAACTTAGTGAGAAGGTTATATTTTTTGAACAAACACTATAAGTTGCAATTCTTATCATGTTAATATAATAATAAAAAAAATATTTTAAAAATATCAATTAAATTTCACATAGCTTGAATTTCAAGAATAAACATATATCATATAAATTGAGAGAGTATGTATGTATGTAGAAGTTTATGGATGATTTTCGATTTTGGATTACATGAAAATAGAAACAAAACTTATGTAATTATTTGTGAATATTACGGATGGTCTTTTCGTATTAGTTATTTTACTTTTTTTTACACGTTCTTTAAGAAATTATTAATAAAAATGATAATTTACTAATTTACTCTTTAAGATATTTATTTTTTTATAACTTTACAAATTTTGTTTATACTTTAAAACAAATAATTGCTAGGGTAATGAAAATTAAAAAAACGATAGTTTAATTTTTTTAATCGATAAATAATTTTAATAATTATTTTTAGTAATTTATATAACTAATATAGGATAGAAAAATAATAGCAAATGTTAGGAGTATGATGAATTAGGCTAAATTTTATACTTTTAAAATTATTTAAAGATAAGGAAAATAATAAAATTTGAAATAATGGTTAAAACAAAACAAAAAGTGGAAAAGTTAAAATAAAGGAAAAAAGTTAAAAAGTAAGAGAGAGAAGGAACTTTGACCCATTTTTTTTTGAAAATGAGACCCAATTATCCACTTGTCAAATTATGAAAGGAGACTGATACAACTTTTGTAGGCCACCTCATACTTGTCCCTCAAACACCATAAAATTTTTCCAGATATAAATGCAGATTTCCACGTGTTTAACAACCAATTGAATTGGGCCAGAAAGGGAAAATTTTCATTGTACACTTTTAATTGCTTTTTGTACAATAATGGAATGCTGTGTTAGTCCCATCAAGTCCCATTTCTATATAGGAGTAATATTGCTAGTGATATGATTTTTGTGTTGTTTTCTTTATTAGATTTCCAAAAATTAGTTGAACATATATACATATTGTTAAATAAACATTTTATTACCAATTAAAAGGTTATTCAAAACTCAAAGCAAAATTGAGTTTACTTAGTTATATTTTAGTATCACATGAGAAAGGCATAACTTTTATTTAATTTGCAATGCAATAATTATCATCCATTCCACCTACCACTTTGAAAAATTTAAATAATTAAATAATCTGGACAGCTTTATTATGTACTTTCTTTTTAATCTTTAAATAGTTTGAGAAAAAAATATATTTCAATAATTAAGGGTGGGACCCATATGAACTTTCATGCTTAATTAGATATTTTTAGTTCAAGCTCTAATATTAAAAAGTCCTAGTAGAAAGTATTTCGAATTCCCTTTTAAATGGACCTTAAGTGACGTGAATTCAGATTAGTCAGACTACACAGTTTTGGAGGTTGGAAAGATATTAAATATAAGCTCAAAGCCCTCAAGTTTCCCACCAATACAAGTACAAGATTTAAAAAAAGAAACACAAAGCAAAGGGCTTGACATTATTGTTACATTAATTGACACAACAATAACATTAAGATGATGAAACTCTAATCTTGTTTGAAGTTGAAGAAACTAAGTCAATAGCACATCCCAATGGCCATGCTGCTTTAATTTGGTAATTTTTGTATTGCACCTTATTCATCAAAGTAATATCTTTGTATGGATTTAGTCCTGTCCAAAGAAACATGAATAAAAGTATGATCATTCTGAGCAAACTGGAAATCTTAAGAGAAAACATTAGACCACAATATAAAATTTTGTATAAATTACTACAAACGTTAAACGATGTCCGAAAAGACTTACCAAATCCATCAACAAGCAAAGTGTATTGATATACCAAGTCCATGCATAAGTATGGGATATTTTTATCTTGAGTTTGTGGAAATACAGATTTTACATCTGTTGCTTTTGTTTGGCAAGCAACTTTAGCTGCATTTAAGTATTGAATTGGCTTTGCTAGGGCAGATGGAAATTTGGTATCAACAATGCCAACCTACATTGCAACATGGAACATCAAAACTTAATTAATTAGCTTATAATTAAATTGTAGACAAAAATTAATGATAATGAACATATAATTTATTAATTACTACAGTGTTGTTTGATAGGGTGTATAAGAATAGTGTTCAGTGAAGTGTATTAGTAATACAAGTATTTGTAATGCTTGTATTAGTTATGTTGAAATATATTTATTATGTCGTGTTTGATTTGATGTATTAAAAATAACATGCATTGCATAATTTCTGAAAAACAAAATTGCTTACAAAAATACTCTCTCCATATCCATATATGGTGGAAAAGACGTGGAAAAGGTTTTAAGCGGCAATTTTTTTTGTCTTTAATCATGTTAATTCATGCATTAAATTTTTGTTGTATATATATAAAAAAAAAAATTATTACCTGAGCACCAATATAATAAAAAAATGATGAAGCATGAATAGTCTTTTGTCCATCACCACCACCACCATTCCACACTCCATTGAATGTGCAATTCTTGTTGTTGCATTGAGCTTTGATTCTAAGTGCTTGTCTAGTTAAGTTCCTACATTTCTTCAAGCTACTACCTTTTTTTGGTGCTTTTACTTTGTAATCCACTCCTCCATATGAATAGTAACCTTCAAAATCATGTTGTATATATAATTACCATTTTATATCGAATCGAAATTGGTTACAACTTATGACTTTTGATTTATAATATATACCTTCATATCCTTCCAAAGCACAAGGATTACTTTCATTTCTTGAAGCCTTGAAAATCTCAGCTCGACCTGCTAGTTGTCCATAGTTCAAATAACTACATATATACATTAAAATATAATCAATATGTTATAATTATTAAATACACTAAAACCTTATTTGAAACAATATTCATACATTTGGTAAATTAAATACAATCAAATTAAAGTAGAGTTAGTATTTTTAGTTTATTGATTCTAGATCACAATTCTTTTTTACTTATCGAGTTATTAAAATCTGAATAGATTATTTTTATCTGTTGCGCAAATACAGAGTTTAGGTCAAAATTACTTGATTGACAAATTCATAATTATTACTATAACGAATATTAAATATCGGATGAAAAAAATATAAGAGGAGAAAACAAACCTATGTACATAGAGGTTATAATCTTTTGACATAAGATGCTTTTGTAGAACATAAGGTTCTCCATCCACATTTTTAGGAGCATTTGCAAATTGTTCATTTGATATAGCATATGCCATTTGGATTGAACCACCACCAATATCAATTGTTGCTGAGGTACTTTTATAATCTTTGCCCAAATTTCCCAATAAATAATTCATTGCAACCTATTAATAAGAAAATATACCAAAAAATTAAAAAAAATCAACTTGCTATAGCTCATGATTAAATAAAGGAAAAATAGTTAAATATGTCATTGAGCTTCAATTTGAGAAAAGACTCATTTATGTTGTCCAGTTAAAGTTTGGTTCATCTATGCTATTTTTGTTTGAGAATAGACGCATCCATGACATTATTTGTTAACTGAAAACAATTCAAATTTCACAAAATTATTGTTTACATGTGGTCAGTTATGATTCAACCTCGTCATTAATTAAATTTTTTTTTAAAAAAATGGCTCAAATATGCAATCAAACTTTGATAAAAAGGTTTATTTATGCCATATATTAAAAGTTTGGCTCAATAATTATGCCATTTCAGTAAACAAATAATTACATGGATAAGCTCTTTCTCAAAGTTCGATGGTATATTTGAGTTTTTTCTCTTAAATAAAAGATTTGCCACTCAAATGTTATTTCTTTTGGAACCCTCATGAAATCAGTTGTCCTTATTCTTTAGGTGCGTATGAGATAAATTTTGTTATATGGAATAACTCGTAAATTACACAAAAAATAAAAATTACACAGAGTAATGAGCTCGACTGAAAAAACATTGATAAATTATTTAATTTATTGTAACTTACCCACATATAAGAGCCTTCTTGAGTACCATCAAGAATAGTGACCCATTGATCTTTGCTATGGAAAGTGCTTTGGTTCTTCACTAAATCTCTCACCTTTCAAAATTAAAAAAAAAAATGACAAAAAAAGCTTTAGTTAATAAAGTAATAAAAAGAGGATTAATCATTTCTGACTAAAATAAAAATAATTTTTTAAAGGCAATAATATATATACTGCTTGTAGAATTTTTTCAGCTGCATCCCCTTTTAACATCCTCAAACCTGCTGTTGCCTATATCATTTAAATAATTCACATAAGAAAATAAAAATTAATAACTCATTTTAACATATGTGTAATTATTAATATTAATCATCAATTAATTAATTAATTACTACTAACCCCAAGCTCTAAGGGGGTTTCAGATTGTAATTCTTGAGGAACAACTCCTTCAGCTTCATCTAAAAGTGGCTCTAGTGAATTGGCTGCAGCCTTTGGATCTTTTGCATATGAACTTAATCCCGGATTTGTCTGCAAAATCAAGATAAAATTAATTAAATTCAAATCATAAGATCTAATATTATAAAAGACATATTTGAAATTTCGAGTTCATTAATTCTGAATTCTAGAAATTAAGATAAAACTAATACTACTTCCTTTGTCCATCTTTACTTGTCCACTATATACTATTTCGAGATGTCCAATAATACTTGTCCAGTTTATATTTAAATCAATAAATAATTTGTTATTTTGAGTCTATTTTACTTTTGCTAGTAAGTACTGTTCATTTCTCAATATTTAGATGACTTATATATTTAATAAGGGTAATTTGATAAAATTACCTCTATTATTTAATCCTTCTTAATCATTGTATCAAATCAAGAGAGTACTAGTGTTAAACAAATTTTACTTTATAAGTTACGTACCTAAAAGATAAAACCATAGGTAACCGGAAAATGTTTTCCAATTTTCTCATGTTTGATTGGGTTAAATGTTTTGGAAAATATTTTCCAAATCAACTCATTTTCCTCAAATTTAAGGAAAATGACTTCCCTTCAAAACTTAAGGAAAACATTTTTCCAAAACTCTCTTCCAACTTCCAATTTAAAAAAAAATTGTTGAAAAAATTTATTTGGTCCCTACCCTCAAACCAGCCCTCAACCACCCCCCAAAAAAAAATAAAAAAATTTAAAGTTTGTTTTTAAATTCAATATATTTACCCCACCCTCACCCCTACCCCCACCCCCTACCTCCACCCCTCCCAAAAAAATATTAAAAGTTGTTTTTAAAAGATATTTCTAATTTCAATTTTTTATTTTTTTACACCCCCACCTCCTACCCTCGCCCCCCCAACCCCCTATCCCACCTCCTTCAAAAAGAAAAAAATTTAAGTTTGTTTTTAAAAAATATTATTTCATTTTTTCACCCTTACCCTTGACCCTGCTACCCAGCCCCCACCCACCCCCTACCAGCTCCCCCACTCTCCAAAGAAAAATTTAAGTTTGTTTTTAAAAAATATTTTCGACTTCAAAATTTCATTTTTTCACCCCTACCCTTG
>NC_064285.1:777851-859235 GCF_019186545.1 Solanum stenotomum | reverse complement strand
AAAAATTAAGTTTGTTTTTAAAAAATATTTTCAATTTCAACAATTATTTTCTACTCTAGTAAAAATAAAAGAAATTTTTCAAAAACATTTTTCATTCATAAATCAAACACTAAAAATCTTTTTCGGAAAATATTTTCTACTCACCAACCAAACATGAGAAAATAAGTCAAAAATCAACTTGTTTTCCTAGAAAACATTTTCTAGGAAAACATTTTCCATGGAAAACATTTTCCTTCATACCAAACACACCCTAAATCTACATAATAAGTCAAACTAACTACGTGTAAAAAAAAACTAATACAACAAGTTATATATTGCACTCGTTCGGAAATCATGATAGTCTTTTCAAGGAGATTATCTGGAACAAAAATGTGCCTAAGGTTAAAAACAACGAGAAAACTGATTTCTATCTACTGTAATGGAATGTATAGATAGATATCAGAACTATTTGCAGGTACGATATATAACTTAAAAATCCATAATAGTATGTGTCTAGTCATATTTTGTTAGTTCAATGATAATATTCACAGTTTATCGAAAAAAAAAAAAGACTAGTCAAAAATATATACATACCTCCATGAAAAACTCAATATTGTTGCCAATAGGAAGAAGTCCTAATTTTTCATCAAAACGAAAAACATGAACTCTACTTCCAGTACTTCCAGCATCAAATATTACTGCATAATGTTCTGATTCATGACTTAATAAATGTCTTCTCAATGGAATTTGGGCATTCACATTTTTGGATAATAAACTTAGGGGCAAAACCAAAAATATTGCCAAAATTGTGAAAATAAAATGACTATTTTGGTTCAACATTTTGCCCCTATTTGAAGAGATTTTCTGCATGAGAAAAATAAACAAGTTATGTAAATATATAAAAATCTATGTATTTTTTATGGTGCAATATTATTAATAGAATCAGATTATTTAAAAGATAATTATTGATAGTATAAAATTAATGGTAAGTACTTAATTTGCTATAACAAATTAAATTACATTGATAATGTCACATTCTCTACGTTGCCAACATATTTAAATTAAATATTATATGTATGTGTGTTATAAGAAAATCGTTATTTTCTAATGAACGTCTAAAGGAAATAAATTAGTGATTTCCTTGTACAACTAGCTAAATATGACTTAGAGAGAGAAGACACTAAGTGCGATTAATTTCTCCTCTACTTAAGTTTCGGTGAACAGTATTCATAAAATATATGAAAAATACTCTATAAAACTAATCGACATGCACTCGACACGAATATATCTTTATCATAAAAAAAAAATAACCTAGAAAGAAATTAAGGGAGAGGGAGAGAGATACCCTTATATGGTTGTGGGGTGAAGATGGTGAATCAAATGGTACATTTTGTGCTCTTATATAGACTCACATATATATAATTAATATAGTCATGGATACATGTGATACTAATATCATACAATAAAATTATATTTTTCATGATATTATTGTTTTGTCTTTCCAATGAGATCGAATCTTTTATTTCATATCTATTAAAGAAGAAAAAACCAAATGAATTGATATTTTTTGGTTTTCTTTATTAGACTCGCATCAAAACTTGAATAGGTATTACTTAGGATATACTTTAGCTAAACACTACTTTTTATGAATTATGATATTTAAACAGCTAATTATGGCAACTAATATATTAATTTGATTATGGTTATTGATAACTAATATCTTAACTTTGATGATATGATAAGGAAATTCTATGGTTATTGACAGCTAATATCTTGATTTGATTACGTACTTCTAGATATCTTCAACTTATTTTTACTGTGCGTGTTAGTTGAATCGCGCTAACTTATAAAATGACCATCTCGATATCTCCCATAATAATTATGTGTTACTTCAACGTTGAGTGCCCATAAAACACAAAAATCGAAGACAAGTTGAAATATTTAGTTGTCAGTTGAGACCAAGTTAAGATGTCTAAATACACACTCTCAAAGTTTAAGTGCATACTTATCACTTCAACGTTAGTTACTGTACATATCAATTAAATCACTTCAACTTATAAAATAATTATCTCGATACCCTCAATGATAATTATGTATCACTTCAGCATCAAGTGTCCACGACAAATTAAAATACTTAATCGACAATTAATTCTAAATTAAAGTATCTTAATATGCACTATCAAAATTAAAATATTACTTACTAGCTGCAATCAAATTTGATCAAATTTAACAATTTATTTAGTATTATATTTTTATATTATTTAACTTACATTTAATATCACATGGGCACTGCTCAGGAATATGTTTTTTATAAAAGCCTATCAGCAGGTCTTGTTCAAGTGATATTAATTATATAATTATAAAGCATGAATCATGCGCATCTGCCATCCATGATCCTATCACGTGGGGTGGATATGTTACGATATAAATAATTTTGATTCGATAATTTTATTTTTCAAAATATTATGTCATTAATATATATTAAATTACTTCAGTATTGTTCAACAATTTAANAATTATGATATTTAAACAGCTAATTATGGCAACTAATATATTAATTTGATTATGGTTATTGATAACTAATATCTTAACTTTGATGATATGATAAGGAAATTCTATGGTTATTGACAGCTAATATCTTGATTTGATTACGTACTTCTAGATATCTTCAACTTATTTTTACTGTGCGTGTTAGTTGAATCGCGCTAACTTATAAAATGACCATCTCGATATCTCCCATAATAATTATGTGTTACTTCAACGTTGAGTGCCCATAAAACACAATAATCGAAGACAAGTTGAAATGTTTAGTTGTCAGTTGAGACCAAGTTAAGATGTCTAAATACACACTCTCAAAGTTTAAGTGCATACTTATCACTTCAACGTTAGTTACTGTACATATCAGTTAAATCACTTCAACTTATAAAATAATTATCTCGATATCCTCAATGATAATTATGTATCACTTCAGCATCGAGTGTCCACGACAAATTAAATTACTTAATCGATAATTAATTCTAAATTAAAGTATCTTAATATGCACTATCAAAATTAAAATATTACTTACTAGCTGCAATCAAATTTGATCAAATTTAACAATTTATTTAGTATTATATTTTTATATTATTAAACTTACATTTAATATCACATGGGCACCGCTCAGGAATTTGTTTTTTATAAAAGCCTATCAGCAGGTGTTGTTCAAGTGATATTAATTATATAATTATAAAGCATGAATCATGTGCATCTGCCATCCATGATCCTATCACGTGGGGTGGATATGTTACGATAAAAATAATTTTGATTCGATAATTTTATTTTTAAAAAAATATTATGTCATTAATATATATTAAATTACTTCAGTATTGTTCAACAATTTAAACAGATTTAATATTTTTTATAATGCAGTATATCAATAATCATAGTGTGTTCAATTTTACTTTACATATACTCATAGAATAAATAATTATGATTTTTTATTTTTTTAAATGTCTCAATTATAATATACTAACACCTTGCACATATAAAAATATTCATAAAAAAAGTACAAATAATTTCCTTTATTAATTAATTACACACAAAAAAAAGAGCATTTTGATTTCGATATATAGAGTACTAATCATAATTTCAGTGTCTAAATAATTTATGTTATACTAATAAGTACACTATTTTACATAGATGTTAGTACGTAATAATATATATGAATTGTGTATATAACTATATATATATTTTGACAGGATATTTCAATATTATTTCTATAAATTTTAAATATCATATCGAATATAATTTTTTTTAAATAAATACCAAATATTATTTCAAAATTACAATAGCCAAAAAAAAATAAAAATTAGTATAATATTTTAATATCTATAGTAGCATACCGATCCAATCGACAAGATCAACTTAACAATAAAGCCAATCCCTTTCGATTATTGAAATCGAATCGTATCGTATCACTAGTGTTGAAATACATTGTTAGTGTGACATTTTAATATTTTAAAATATATTAAATTTTGCAATATTCTGCATAGTCACACATATATTGATTTCTGGCCGTTGGTTGACTTCTCACTTTTCATAGGTTACAAAATGTTGGATGTAATAACAATCATAATTGTTGCATTGCTGTTCAGCATTACTCCAAATGGAGTTAGTGCATATGTTACAAACTTTTCCTATTCTTTACTCCTCCATTATCCATGTAACCTATGTAATTCTTAAGACCATTATCTTCACTATTTACTACACAATTATCTTCCTATTCATTGCTAGGAAGACTTCTTCTACTATAAATAGTGGTGGTCTTCATTTGGTTTGTTACAGACAATACAACAAGAAAATATAGAGTATATAAGGTTTGTCAAAAGGAGAGTTCTTATTAGTTGAAGGGAGGTGTTCTTTTTTGTGGAGCTTTGGACTCAACTCTTGTCCAGATTTGTTGAGTTATACTTTGTGAAGGCTGTTGTATCCTGGAGGGGACAAGTCAAGAGGACTACTGCTGGACCGGTGAAAACTTTGCTGCAATGGGCTTGAATTTCCTTAAAGAGAGCGAGATATCCGTGCCTCAGCCTGAAGAGATTTATTTCTTCATTTTTATTTTAAATGCACTGCTCAGGAATTTGTTTTTTTTATAAAAGCCTATCAGCAGGTCTTGTTCAAGTGATATTAATTATATAATTATAAAGCATGAATCATTTGCATCTGCCATCCATGATCCTATCACGTGGGGTGGATATGTTTCGATAAAAATAATTTTGATTCGATAATTTTATTTTTTAAAAAATATTATGTCATTAATAAATATTAAATTACTTCAGTATTGTTCAACAATTTAAACAGATTTAATATTTTTTATAATGCGGTATATCAATAATCATAGTTTATTCGATTTTACTTTACATATACTCATAGAATAAATAATTATGATTTTTTTTTTAAATATATCAATTATAATATACTAACACCTTGCACATATAAAATATTCAAAAAAAAGTACAAATAATTCCCTTTATTAATTAATTACACACAAAAAAAGAGCATTTCAATTTCGATATATAGAGTACTAATCATAATTTCAGTGTCTAAATAATTTATGTTGTACTAATAAGTACACTATTTTACATAGATGTTAGTACGTAATATATATATATATATATGAATTGTGTATATAGCTATATCTTTTGACCGGATATTTTAATATTATTTTTATAAATTTTAAATATCATATCGAATATAATTTTTTTAAATAAATACCAAATATTATTTCAAAATTAAAATAGCCAAAAAAAAAATTAGTATAATTGAAATCGACAAGATCAACTTAACATTAAAGCCAATCCGTTTCGATTATTGAAATCGAATCCTATCGGATCACTAGTGTCGACATACATTATTTTAAATCTTTATTTTATTAATTAGTTGTTTTATATTCTCTTTTAATATCACGTGTGAAACCATACTTTTTTAACATATCTAATGTCTAACTTTCGGAATTCGCTTAACAGATCTTATATAAATTAGGTCAAAATTTTAAACTAATATTATTGATGATCATAATTCTTTAATAAACGAATGATGCTTAATATAATAATGATACTTGAGTTCAAGTTACTATGATAATTGAGTAATATATATCAGCGTGACGCGATTCAAAATTAGAAGGGTTTCAATCTATAAAGTTATCAAGGGAATATACAAGGCTATAAATCAAAACAATATTAATTTTAAGTCGATACGAGATGAGACAGATCTAAAATTTAAAGCTATCTTTTTATAAATAACATAAAGTTTATTACAAAATTTCAATCCTCCAAAATTAATAAAGATTCCACTTCTAAGATGTAATAATTAAGATAATAGGCTCCAAAGATATCTCTCTAAAAATTTTACCGTGCGTGTTAGTTGAATCACGCTAACTTATAAAATGGCCATCTCGATATCTCCAATAATAATTATGTGTTACTTCAACGTTGAATGTCCATAAGATACAATAATCGAAGACAAGTTGAAATGTTTAGTTGTCAATTGAGACCAAGTTAAGATGTCTAAATACACACTCTCAAAGTTTAGGTTCATACTTATCACTTCAACGTTAGTTACTGTACAAATCAGTTAAATCACTTCAACTTATAAAATAATTATCTCGATACCTTCAATGATAATTATATATATGTCACTTCAACATTGAGGGTCCACAATAAATTAAAATATTTAATCGACAATTAATTCTAAATTAAAGTATCTTAATATGCACTATCAAAATTAAAATATTACTTACTAGCTGCAATCAAATTTGATCAAATTTAACAATTTATTTAGTATTATATTTTTGTATTATTAGTTACATACTTACATTTAAACATCACATGGGCACAGCTCAGAAATTTGTTTTTATAAAAGCCTGTCAGCAGGTCTTGTTCAAGTGATATTAATTATATAATTATAAAGCATGAATCATGTGCATCCATGATCCTATCGTAGGGGTGGATATGAAACGATATAAATAATTTTGATTCGATAATTTTATTTTTTAAATATTATGTCATTAATATATATTAAATTACTCCAGTATTGTTCAACAATTTAAATGAATTTAATATTCTTTATAATGCGGTACATCAATAATCATAGTTTGTTCGATTTTACTTTACATATACTCATAGAATAAATAATTATGTTTTTTTAATTTTTTTTAAATGTCTCAATTATAATATACTAGCACCTTACACATATAAAAAATATTCAAAAGAAAGTACAAATAATTCCCTTTATTAATTAATTACACACAAAAAACATTTCAATTTCGATATATAGAGTACTAATCATAATTTCAGTGTCTAAATAATTTATGTTGTACTAATAAGTACACTATTTTACATAGATGTTAGTACATAATAATATATATGAATTGTGTATATAACTATATATTTTGACAGGATGTTTCAATATTATTTCTATAAATTTTAAATATCATGTTGAATATAATTTTTTTAAAAATAAATACCAAATTTTATTTCAAATATCATAGTATCAAAATTACAATGACCAAAAAATAATAATTTTAGTATAATATTTTAATATCTATCGACTATCGTACCATATCGATCCAATCGACAAGGTCAACTTAACATTAAAGCCAATGCGATTAAAAAGGTTATTAAAATTTAAACTCGTATTGATTATTGAAATCGAATCTGATCCAATCTTCACTAGTGTTTTTAAATCTTTATTCTATTAATTAGTTGTTTTATATTCTATTTTAATACTTATCACGTGTGAAACCATACTTTTTAATTAAATCTTTAACGCAATAATAATAAATAATCTTTCACGCCATCCAACACTAGTGTTTTTAAATCTTTATTCTATTAATTAGTTGCTTTATATTCTATTTTAATATCACGTGTGAAATCATACTTTTTAATTAAATCTTTAACGCAATAATAATAAATAATCTTTCATTCCATCCAATACTCACCTTAGCACTTATTCTGGGTTAGTTTTATTAGGTCTACGTTTTAGGCGTCTGACTGTATTTTCTTAACATATCTAACTTCTAACTTTTGAAATTCGCTTAACAGATCTTATATAAATTAGATCAAAATTTTAAATTAATATTATTGATTGTCATAATTCTTTAATAAATAAATGATGCTTAATAAAAAAAATTCTTCTATAAGAAATAAGAAGATAGAGAATTACTCAAATAACAAGTTGTAGGATTGTATATTTACTATTTAAAAATACAATAAGGGTGAATGTCACTTAACATTTTTTAAAAAATATTAATTAAATGAGACGATTAAAGTAGAACACTCTTAAAAAAATTTACTATATACACAATCGCACAAATTAGAGCAAATTCCCCCATTTGGTGGATCGCATTAGTATGACATGATTTATTTTTTTGTTTTTTAATTACATTCAAATCAAGGTAATTAATGTCGAAGAATTTTTTATGTATTTATTTTCAACTTTTTATATCAAATATTACAAAGAATTACTTATAATTAATTTCTACTAAAACAATTTACACAGCACACTAATCAAACACGTTCTAATAATCAAATCTACCACTTGCTCACACTACTTTTGGTGGATCATATGAGATTTTAAATGTTTATTTTATTAATTATTTATATTTTATTAAATTATAATAATATAATAATAAACTTGAGTTCAAGTTACTATAATAATTGAGTAATATATACTAGCGTGATGCGATTCAAAATTAGAAGGGTTTCAAACAATAAAGTTATCAAGGGAATATACAAAGCTATAAACCGAAAGAATATGAATTTTAAGCCGATACAAGATGAGACAGATCTAGAATTTAAAGGTACCTTTTTATAAATAACATAAAATTTATTACAAAATTTCAATCCTCCAAATTAATAAAGATTCCACTTCTAAGATGTAATAATTAAGAAAATAGGCTCCAAAAATATCTCTCTAACTGTTTTTCTAAAGAGAAACATAAGGGAATTTGCATGATCCATGACCTGTCAAAAATTGCCAAATTAAACCAACAAAAAAAATATAGTTTGTAATAACATGAACATAATAGAGATAAAGGCACAAGTATCCCTTAAATTATGAATGAAATCTCAGAGACACACGTAAATTTAACTAGGATCTTATTACCCCCTAAACTAATTTAAAATGGAATAAATACACTCCAAACGCTGACTGTGGCATAAAGAGTGTGCACACTCTCTTGAAGGCAAGCAATGAGCGCACAAATTGGACACATGTCATTTTTAATTGGTAACTTTATAATTAGTTAGTATATATTTATTGATATTAAAACTTTTATATATTTAATTATCTNCAAGGGAATATACAAAGCTATAAACCGAAAGAATATGAATTTTAAGCCGATACAAGATGAGACAGATCTAGAATTTAAAGGTACCTTTTTATAAATAACATAAAATTTATTACAAAATTTCAATCCTCCAAATTAATAAAGATTCCACTTCTAAGATGTAATAATTAAGATAATAGGCTCCAAAAATGTCTAACTGTTTTTCTAAAGAGAAACATAAGGGAATTTGCATGATCCATGACCTGTCAAAAATTGCCAAATTAAACCAACAAAAAAAAATTAGTTTGTAATAACATGAACATAATAGGGATAAGGCACCAGTATCGCCTAAATTATGACTGAAATTCCAGAGACACACATAAACTTAACTAGAGTCCTATTACCCCTAAACTAATTTAAAATGAAATAAATATGCCACAAACGCTGACTGACATGACATAGAGTGTGTACACTCTCTTGAAGACAAGTGATGAGTACACAAATTGGACGCATATCATTTTTTAAGTGGTAACTTTATAATTAGTTAGTATATATTTATTGACATTAAAACTTTTATATATTTAATTATTTTTATTTCTTTCTTTGTAAAATGTTTATTTTAATTCTTTCTCACTTTAAACTTTTTTTAATTAATTTATTATCTTTTCACTTTTAATTATTTTATAAAAAATTGTGTATTTTTATTAAAAATAATTTAAAAGTGACCTTTAATTTTAACATTTTTATGTTTTATTTGATCTTCTTCACTTATTTTGATATCCGTTCGAACTTGACTTATTTTAAATAGAGAATAAGGTCTGAAATATATCTGAATTTTGTCCGAAATTGTTGTTACGATACCGAACATTGGAAAGGACCTTTTATCCTCCTGCACTATTCAATAGTGTATTTTAAAGGTATATATATGCCACGTGGACATCATAAATATTGCATAATTATAAATAGTAACGTGTCCACGTGGGCACATATATACCTTTAAAATACACTATTAAATAGTGCAGGGGGTAAAAGGTCCTCCATAAAGTTTGGTATCGTAACAGCAATTTCGGCTAAAGTTGGAGTATTTTTCAGACCCTTTTCCCTTTTAAATACAAGACATCTGGAATAAAATTTGAAATCAAATCAAAACGAAAGACAAAGAAAATAAAAGGAATAAATAAAATCAATAGAAAAATAAAAGAGAAAAAACAATGAATGAAGGTAAAAAAAAAGAAAAAGTTTTGATACAAGGGAGTACAAAGAATGTGTATTGACTTAATTTAAATACAAGATAAAGAAAATAAGAATATTTTAAAAAAAATATTTACACATGTGGCAGACGAGTGTGTACACACACAACTACTTTGGGTGGTTGAAGGTGCCACAGTAGGTGCACAAAAATATGAAAAAAATGAGTTCGGGGGATAATAGGACCCAATTTAGGTGTGTATCTGAGATTTCGGTCATAGTCTAGGGGGATACTTGTGCCTTATCTCAACATAATAGAAGATAAAATCAACTAAAATATATGATATTGATACTTCAATTTTTTTTATAATTATGATTGTCTTGAATAATTGCAATTAGCAACCATCAATACACTAATAATAGTGTGAAAAAAATTTCCATGTTGACGATGTATATAAGTTAAACGATAATTAAAGTTCAAATATTTTTAGTTGATCTGGTTTACAAAATAACCAACAAATGTATACATTATGTATATTTAAGTATAATATACACATAATATACATAATCAATATATATATTTGGTATATTTTGATTATTTTGATAAATAAGTTTGATCGAATTGTACATATTTATAATATAGGAAAAGTTTAGGGTACTTACTTGGGTCAACATTGGTTTGAACAGCAAGCCCATTGAAATAACAAGTTTCACCATCTTCCTTATACTTGGCCCAATATGAACTAAATGCATAATTTGCATGAGATACAATAGATACAGGTTGATAACATGATTTTCCAGGAGAAATTTCATCACAAGTTTCATTTCTCCTACATGCAAATTCCAAAGCTTGTCCTAAATCCATTTCATTCATAGTATGATCATTTTTCACCACACACCACAATTTCCCATGAAATGGTCCATTATTTGTTGGTTGTGGTAAATCTATGAATTCACTATCTAGGGTTTGTCCTGTCAAGTCGATATCGTACATTGGTCTACCATTAGGGTGTAACATACCCCAGTGTCTCTCTGTGCCCGGACCCTCCTTTTGATTTTCATCATAGAGAGAGAAAATAAACGTAGGTATCGTTAACCCTGGACGAGCTGGTGTCCCAATAGGTGGTTTTGACACAATTCTACGTATGAGATTTCGATTGTATGTAGCTGCATTGTATATATTAGCACCAATTTCATCGTAATCGCCCCCATTAGGCCATCCGGTTTCAGCTATTGCCACTCGGATATTGTTAAACCCTAATTTTTGCATGGCGAAAACGATTGAATCAAGCATTTGATCCAATAGGTTTGTGTACACATAACCACTCACAGGGTCCACATATGTTTGACTTCCTTGAAATAGTGCATAATCAAGACTTATTGATGATGTGTTTTGTGACCATGAAAAATAAGGGTAGGCATCAAGAAAAAAATATGATTTAGTCCAATTCAAGAATCTCAACAAAGGCATCAATAAATTATTTCTCGATATATCTAACCTAAATTCACCACTTGAAGGTGGAAATGATGTTTCCAATATGTCCATAGCAAAAGGGGTACCAATTTTAATGTTGTGAATATTATGTTGATCGATAGAATTCCTAATATTATTCATCGCGGGTATAAGATCATACCATAAACCTTGATCGTCTTTGTTACTTAGGACTTCATTACCTACTAAAATGTATCGAATCATGGTGTTTGGATAATATGGTAGAACATTGTCACGTACCCATTGATTTGCAGCTGATTGATTTGCTGCTACGATTGAGATTTGATTGTTTGGTACCATGATTGAGACTTGAAGATTTGTACCTGATAATAATCTAAGTATTTCTGGATTTGCATCATAGATTTTTACTCTACCAGCTTTCATATTTTTCAATAGTTCTATTGAATCATATGGAGATGGCAAATTGTTTGCTACCCTTCCATAATTTACTCCAATTATGCTTCCTCTACATACATCTACACCAAAAAATAGTATAGGAATTAGCTATGAAATTCATCGCTAACAGGTCACTAAATAGCATGTAGCTAACATAATTTTTTGATGACATGTTGCTAATTCATTGTTAAATAAGATTAACGATGAATTTTTTATGTTTAGCAGATAGAAGTTGTTTGCTGCTAATTCATATTTTTTGTAGTGATTCAAGAAGATAATTGTAACGTCTGTTTCGTATGATGAAAGTCATTTTTCATGGAATATGTGTAAGTTTAAAGGTAAGATTGTTGAAAGTAAAATGACGTTCGTCCTATGTGAGGAAAGTAATACACATTTTCTTGATTGAATATCGAAAAATAAGAAGAATATTTTCTTATAAATGACTTTTGTCGTATCAAAGACATCGTAAATCAACAAGTAAACTAAAAGGACAAATAATGTTCATTTAGGATTTTGTTTGAGAGAATACTTACTTGAGAAAGCAAGAAAAGAAAGGAAAGCAATAGCAAAAGTGACTTCCACCATGATTTTCTCTTTGAACATTTTAACCAAAATACCAAGAAAAATTCAACAAATTGGAATGTTTTATGTGAAGTGAAATCCCAAATTTAGACATGTCTTTAGAGGTAAAAATGAAGAGGGTTTTATATTGAGAGAATTTAGAGGAATAGTTGAACTACCAAAAATAGAAATTTGTAAGTAACTAAGCGAGACAAAGATTGTGCTAATCAAGAAAATGAGAATTTGAATGAAGAAATCAAATGAAAGAATAAATCATGTGTGATTCTTGAATTTTACATAAGTAGAAGTGAAAGGCAAAAGACCATGGGATGCAAAAGAAGTGTAGGTAAAAAACATGTTTATTTATTTCTCTCGTGTACTTCTTGTGTTATAAAGTTGTCGTAATCTTAACAAAAACAACAGGTATAATAACAACAGATTCAATATAATCTTACGAGTAGAAACTGAAAAGAATAAAATGTATGTAGACTTTATCTGGAGGTCTGACTTGATACTTTCTAAAGAATTCGATGTCATATAATTGGGCTTCAATTTTGGGAGAGAATATATAACAAGAGAGGCTCAAATTTGTCAACATATGAATATAATAAGCCTACAACCTTTAAATAAGTAGCCACTCCTTAAGACACCATGAAGGTGTTTTGTAAGGTGTCATTTGCACTTTTGGCCTATTATGGCCTGGTTTTTAATTTTTGTCCTACAAGTAAAAAATTGTGGGGCATAAATATATATTTCTACAACATAATATTCCACAAGTTATGCTCTGCATTCTTGAAATATTTATTTTCTGCTAGGCATAAGTTAGATTTTGAAAAGCAAAAATTAAAGATCGGCCTATTTGAAGAAAAAAAAATTAAAGACCAACCATTTGAAGGAAAAACCATGCAATTAAATGGTTTGGTAAGATAAATGAATTATTACATTTTTAACCATAAATTCTTCGAGAGTGGAGATATCTAGGCTAGGAAATGCTTTCTCATTTAATGAATTTATGTTCAACATGAATTTAAAGTAATCAGATTAGTGAATACTGAATACCAGATACTTCTACCAAAACTGATTGAAACTCAAATTCATAATTATATACATTTTTATGTGTATTAATATATGTCGATATTTTCTGAATTTCATTTCTTATATAGCTAATCTATTAGCATTTTTTTGTCGTCCAATTCAAGTTTAACCTAAAACCAGGAACAACTACTTAATTACACAAATTAGAAGATCTATTTGTATCACATGTATATTTCATGCTACTTTAATATGTAATATGCTATCAAAGGATATGGTGCATCAGATGAGTCTGCTTTTTTTTTTTAACTAGTTAAAGGTCTCGATTTTTAATTTTGGGTGTAAAAACTTGGTAGATAATGTTTTTTTCTAAATGGGTCCTACCCAATGTAAATATGAAAAATTACTGAAATTACAGATCTTTTGTTTCCTTTTTTCCAATATTCCCTTCTATTTCTAAAACCTCTAAAATTCCTTATTTCTCTCCTAATTCTAAATTATTTTATAATGTATCCGAGCTACATATTATGTATCCGATTTATTTTATAATATATCCGAGCTAGTTTTTAATGTATCTGAGCTACATATTATATATTCGGTTTGTTTTACTTTTTCAGGGATTAATGTAATTACAAACTAAATAAGGATAGATTGTAATTTCATATTAAAACTATGTGATTCCTACATGTAAATCTGAATTAGTTGAATTTCACTGTAGGTCCTGGACACTGATTGCAAAATTAAAAAAATAGACAATATAATAATATAATAGAGTAATGATTATGATATTTCCGTTGTTAATTATTTTTCTAGACCTTGAATCATGGCATTTTCTTGCCATAATAGAGTCAACTAATCTAGGCTACAATAAAGTTGGGTATAAGCCAGTTTATTGGATCGAAATAATTAGGTGTAATGCAAAAGCTAGCAAAGCAAACCTCGAAAGATCACGAATAAGAAGACAAACGAGAAATATACCAAAAGATGTCTAAATACACACTCTCAAAGTTTAAGTGCATACTATTCTATTATTATTACTTTCATATCTTAGTTAAATAATAAGTGGTTAGAAATACGAAAATGACTTAGATAGAGATATTAAACTAAGATTCACTTTATTATTTGATCTAAGATTGATATGAAATGTATTAAATAGCTTATATCATGTGTAGGTATTGAGTTTGGTGTTCTTGTTGATTTTCAGTCATTACATTATTGTGTTTAGTATACTTAATCTTGAGTTTAGTCAGAGATGAATTATTTTTTAATAATAGAGTCAACTAATCTAGGCTACAATAAAGTTGGGTATAAGCCAGTTTATTGGACCGAAAAAATAGGTGTAATGCGAAAGCTAGCAAAGCAAATCTCGAAGACCATGAATAAGAAGACAAACGAGAAATATATCAAAAGATATATAAATACACACTCTGAATTAGTTGGATTTCAGTGTAGATCTTGGACACTGAATGAAAAATTAAAAACAATAGACAATATAATAATATGATGGAGTAATGATTATGACATTTCCATGGCTATTATTTTTCTATCCCTTGAATCATGGCATTTTCTTGCCATAATTAATCACATTATGGCCTTGCCATTGACAAAGATATTATTTGTGTATTAATATAATGATTAGTGTGGTTGCAAACAAAATTTTATAATTAATCATGTTGTTTTGACCTTTGTACCTATTATCATGGAAAATTTAATCTAGAGAATTAGTTAAGTTACGAGTTTACGTAAATTCAGTATCTTTAATCTAAATTAGTATTTTCATATTAATCATTCAAACTACCCCATGTGTAATGATTAATGTATGGAGAATTACATGTGATCTTATGATAAAGCAAGTAGAGTCCCTTCTATTTTATGTACAAATAATTATCTTGCAAATTCAATTAATTGTTTCTCTACTTAATAAGATTTTTATTTATTTCTTGCTAGATCTGGTTGTGGAATGTGAATATATTATTGCTTTCATCACTAAATATTAATCTTTCATATTATTTTAATTATCATTATCAATCAACTACATTTTAATGTCAAACTAATTGTACGTATACTATATATATTAAGTCAAACTAATTGGTGTTGGTTATATGAATTCTCATTTCTTCCTATTCATTTCTTACTATTAACAATCATTTAATTTACTCATCAAAGATTGTGATAAGTGATAACATTTTTAATTACTAAGGAATTCGTGTTCGATATTTGAAAACATAATGTCTAAGTCAATTTGTGCATATCTCAACTAATTTTACTAACTATTTGTTATCTCCTATCAACATAAATATCATATAACTCTATTCATCATAACTCACACAAATGAGAAATAATTATATACCTTCATTAATCGTTAAACTACCTCCTTGGATGCTCCCTATGAGTCCTTAAAGACTGGATCATTTTTAATAGAAAACGTTTTACCTCTAAAACTCTCCGCCACACGTATCTCAATAAATCAGTTTCGAAATGAATATCAAATATTAGAATTAAAAAAAAAATCATATTGTGGTAGATTAAAAATAAAGGTGCAACATCACATGGTCAAGAATGTTAAGGCAGGTAATGTGTTAGGTATATGTTTGACAAGTAAAATTGTCTGTTTACAAGACATTTTAGGGTCCCACTTGCTACTATACTATTATTGTTACTTTCATATCTTAGTTAAATAAATAGTAGTTAGAAATATGAAAATAACTTTGATAGAAATATTAAACTAAGATTCACTTTATTATTTGATCTAAGATTGATATGAAATGTATTAAATAGCTTATATCATGTGTAGGTATTGAGTTAGGTGTTCTTGTTGATTTCAGTCATTACATTATTGTGTTTAGTATACTTAATCTTGAGTTTAGTCAGATATATACTTTTTTAATAATAGAGTCAACTAATCAGTCTACAACAAAGTTGGGTATAAGCAAGTTTACGACAATATATTTAGCGTAATTTGACCAGTGAAATATGAAAAAAGTAATGTACATATAACTTTATCGCATCTAATGAAGGTAGAGAGACTATATATAAGGCGGTTTGTATGTGAAAATGAAATTATGAATCCATTTTTAATTGGGATTGACGAAACTCGAGTACACCGAAGACAAGGGTATAATTCATTACGTACAAATAAACTCATAGTCAACAAACAAGAATCAACAAATTTGATTAGACAAAGGATAGAGATTCAACACCGATTACTAAGTCTCACTTAATCTTCGGCTTAATCTTTACACACCTCGATTATGTCATTAAATACCTATGTTATATCTCACTAACATAGATAATTTGTAGCTCAACTCATCAAGACTAATCGTTGCCGATAATTGAACTCCTCTTCAAAATCCTTACTCATTTCATTGATTACAACAATAAAAATACCAAGTAAAATCCTACAAGTGAAATCTGGGATAAGTAGAGGGTACACAAATCTAACAATTAACTCGTGAAAATGGCGACTCACTGGATTGACTGTCACATCATATTCTTAAATGCTTATCTGATCTACAATTATTTTTTAAATAATCTGATACTATAAATATTATTTTACATAATCAAATTTTATAAAATATAAACTCCAATACTTTTCCAATTTCCAACCAAAAAGAAGGATGTAGGGACTAGGGAGGAAAATGAGGAAACTTCTCCTAGTTTTGATAGAGACATACTATAACATCAATTAATTAAAAGTTTGCAAAAGAGGGGACCAAATAAAATAAAAAAAAAAGAATAAAATTTAGTTGCTAACCAGTAGGAATTATCCTTACTCTATCTAGAAAAAACACCATTACTTTTCATTACATCAGGAATTTGACCCAAAATCACATGTCCTTATCATGAAATAAATTGATTTAATTTTCTCTTCTTACAATCAATTCTTATCACATCAGAAGATATGGTGCAATAGATCAAGATAATTCTCACTTAATTAAATATCTCAATTTTAAATCGTGAAAATAGAAAAGTCGTTAATAAAAAATACTTTATCTAAATAAAAATTTAAATAAATTAGATTTTAATACTGATATCGAACCTCGGATAAGGAAGAAAAAGGCATTATCTCCCCAAACAAAAAATTGACAAGAAGTCCCCATAACATGTGCACCACTACACCGTCCAAAGAAAAAAAGAAAAAATAGTATTGTTTAATTCAATAGACACCCTTTTAATTAAAAAACAAAATATTCTTGATCACCCCATGTGAAATTCAACTATAATAGCTCAGTCAGCTCCAACAAAAAAAAATCAAGAAAAAAGATAAAGAATAACATGTTTGACAGCTTAAATCCAGCAAAAATGTTTTTGATTCACAAAAATTAGTTTACATCTATTTTTATTTCTTACTATTCATGTTGCACCCAAAGGTGTAGTCTAGTTATCACAAACTGAGTCAAACGAAAACCATGGAAAACGAAGTTCAAGTTCCTGCAAAGACAAAATAAACTAATCACACAAGGTAGCAACTAGCAAGTACCAAGGAAATAATCGAAGAACATACAAACTAACCTTCAGAAACAACCTCGCTACCTCCACGAGGTAAAGATAATGTTTGCATACACTCCACCATCCCCAGACCCCACTTGCGGGATTTCAGTATGTTGTTTGTACATATACACAAACTAGCCCAAACACCATCATTATAAAAATAAAAAAATACTATCTTTTGTGTAGGACCAAACTCCATATGTACCTGTTTACAAACTTGGTGGCACAAATAATGAAATCTTGTAGTAAAAAACTTAATAAGAGTATATTTTGCATGTTTAACACAAGAACTCAAATCTATTTACATCAACTATGTAAGATTAAAAGAATTTAATACAATTTTTCTCTTCTAACAAAATCACATAAATAAACTCTGCTATCCATCTTGGCTTCTTTGGTCTAATGATCTATCACCAAAAGGGTTATGAAAAGACCAAGTAAAACGCGTTGTTAAGACAAAACCAATTAACCAAATGAATTGTGTGCCTTTCTTGAGTGTTGCCTTAATGTCATCTGCAATCTGTTGAATTGAAAGTATCTGCAAATCCAGAAGGTTTCGAGGGTATACTTGAATGTGTTTGACTGAAGGAGATGTCATCAAACATTCTTGAAGTTCCTTCATCAGCTTGCCATCTTTGAAGGATTTGAGGAAGGCTCATTTGGAGATCGATGCCACTGTCTTCGTCTTCATTTCTTGTAGGCTTCCACAGTTCTACGAGGGGGGCAAGGACATTGACTGCATGTCCCATGTCAGGGCGCTGGAATGGTTCTCGTGCAGTGCAATGGCCTGCTAACTCAGCGACCTTACAAATGCTCTCGTATGTTTCCTCATCAGGATCAAGAGTTGGGTCAATAGCCTTTCGGAGGTTGTCTTTGTTGACAAGGACCCTGCGAAGCCAGGTGACCAAATGAGACCTCTCATCTGGCAAGGTCTCATCTAATGCTTTTCTACCAGTGATGATCTCCATTAGAACAACTCCAAATGCATACACATCTACTTTGGTCGTGACTCGTCCAGTAGCTGTAAATAAAGAGGAGCAGTCATGTTTAATCCAAATTTTGTAATGATCACAGACAACCTTGCTAAGACATGCAAGAAACAGGCCAGAACAAGATTTCTAAAGGAAATTAAACCTGTTACGAGCAGAAAACTATTGACAGCGAACACTAAATCTAGATATGTTGAACTTAATGTCTTGAAGAAGAGTGATATTCCGAAAGCCAAATTTCTATTTAGATACAATGGGATCAGTCACACACGCTGTACCAACATCCGAATTTCAATTTGAAAACCGGATGAGTGAGCTTCTAGATTTCTACCTTATGTTTGTCTTTCAAATCGTACTCTTTTTTGCTAACATTAGTTAATTTACTGGACAACGTTTGCGGTATCAATCCACGAATCAGATCGAGATTAACAAACTAGCATTTGAACATGGAAATGAACTTCAACGAAGCTAACATCTCTCCATTTATCTCTAATATAGTGAAGATTAAAAAGAACATGAAAGCTAATGATAGGATGTTGTTTTAGTTTTCTACCAGTTTTACAACTAAAAGGATTAAAGATCAGCAGAGGAAAGACAGACTTACCAGCATATTCAGGCGCCAGATAGCCAAAAGTTCCAGCCAACCGTGTCTCAACAGAATATTTCCCATCGGGGGCATTCTTAACCAATCCAAAATCTGCAACCTTGGCTCTCATGTCATCACCGAGAAGTATGTTAGAGGGCTTCAAATCCCTATGGATAAAACTTGTCTGTGCCAAGCTGTGGAGATACTCGACTCCCCTTGCAACATCTAATGCTATTGTGACCCTTTGCTTCCAGGTCAAAATTGGGCACCCGTGTTCTTGCCATTCAAACAAATGCTGACTTAAAGTTCCTTGTGGCATGTACTCATACACCAAAAGTCTTTCATTGCCGTTAACACAGGAACCAAGAAGAGCGACCAGATGCCTATGCCTAACTTTGGTAAGGACCGCGATTTCAGCTTGGAACTCATTCATTCCTTTAGTACCCATCGCGCCAGATTCCATCCTCTTCACAGCAATCTTAGTCCCATCATGTAATTCACCCTTATAAACGACTCCAAATCCTCCTCTACCCAAGATATTTTCTTCGCTGAAGTTGTTTGTTACTTGTCGAAGCACCTGAAAGGAAATGGCAACATTTCCACCTTCAAATATCGGCATCTCACTATGATCCCCACTGCTCTGGCTCTGTAATTCACTAGGGACTCCTGCATATCCATTACCTATCACTACACCAGGCTTAACCATATCATTGCTTCTTTCTGGATTCTGAACCCTTCCAAATCTCTTATGCCGTCTCCTTATGTAACATTTGTAAGACACATACAACACAACAAGGATAAATATAACGACAGATATAACAACACCAGCAACCACTCCAGGTTGAACTGAGGATCCCTTCGAACCACCAGATGAATTTCCACCATCACTACTCGACCCAGACCCCGGTGATCCACCACTACCCCCTCCATCACTAATATTCTTTCCAAGAAACACGTTACCACCATTAATAAGCTTCACATTTGATTGAAACACAGGTACAGGACCAGATAAATTGTTATTAGAAACATCAAGTGTTTGAAGCAGAGGCAACGTTGCCAAGCTTTCCGGTATAGATCCAGTAAGATTGTTATCATTCAATAACAAATTCCTCAAACTAGTCAATTTAGCAAAAGCAGGAGATATAAAACCCGATAAACGTAGCTTACCAAGTGTTACAACATCCACATTCTTTTTCGATCCATCACAACTTACATGTGACCATCCATTACAAGCATCATTTCCTTTCCAAGAATCAGCCAAAAACCCCGGATATCCAAAACCACCCGCCACATCTAAAAGCGTCATAACCTGTGAATCACAAGGTCTAGGAGTATCCAAACAAAAACTATTAGTACCCTCAATCTCCACCTTAACCTCCCTTCTGAACTGTGGCATTGGACCCTGCAACTTATTGTTTTGCAAAGATATATTCAACAAGTTAGGAAGTTTTATCACTGAATCAGGTATAACACCAGTAAAATCATTATCCCTTAACTGCAAATCTAATATATTTTCGCATTTCGACAAATCGGGTATAGGACCAGTAAAAGAATTAGCATGTAACCACACTTGTGACAACTGAACCATTCTTGAAATCACATCAATAGTTCCTGATAACCCTTTAACCTGATTATTCAGCCACAAATTCTTAATCTCAGAATCCCCAAAACTAGCAGGCAAAGAACCAGTAAAATTATTATAAGACAATCTCAAATCCTGAAGATTAGGGAATTTACCAAGAAAATCAGGTATAACACCAAACAAACTAGCATTACTAGCATAAACATTAACCAAATTGTTACTATCAATCAAATAACTAGGAATTTGCCAAGGACTCAACTTCCCATTCTCACTAATACTAAAAGTCTGCAAACTAGTAAGACCCAAAAGGAAATCTTGAGGAACAGATGTGAATCCATTGTCATTCAAGTAAATCTCAGCTAAATTCGACATGTTCGCGAAAGATGGAAGAACCCCAGAAAGCGAATTCCTCTGAACTGAAAGAGTTTTGAGATTTGACAGTTGATTAAGCTCAGGAGGCAAAACCCCAGAAAGACCTTGAGATTCAAGATCAATGGTAACAACAGTATTACTCGATTTATCACAAGTAACTTTACTCCAATCACAGTAAGACTTTGAAGCATCCCAACCAGATGGTGGTTTAGACAGACCCTTCAGAAAATTCGACATGACGGTGCCGTCATCGGAAAATGTGAATGAAATGAAGGTGAAGAAGAAGTTAACAAGAAAAAAAAGCTTGTGGGGTGCCATTAATGGAGGTTTTAGAGATCTAGGAACAATCAACAATGGAGTTTTTTTTTTTTTTTTTTTTTTTTTTTGCTATTGTTCTTGAATTTTTTTGGCAAAGATTACCTTTTTTTGCTATGATTCTTCAAAATTTTGAAGTTTTTTTTTTTTTGGTATTGTTTGTTGAAAATTTTGGGTTTATGAGTTTTTCATCAGTAAGCTAAGTGACAGCTTTTGATGAACTGTATATGTTTGTCAATAACTGGTCGCTTTTGTTTCCTCTTTTATTCTATTTTTTTTCTTACAAATGTTTCACCTTTTTTTAAAAAAAAAAAATTAAAAAAATTGATTTTAAACTTTATTATATGAAAAATATTGTTTTATTATATGAAAAATAACAACAATATATTGTAGAGTGTTTGGAGATATAGTCACTATTTTAAAGGTAGAAAGACTATTTTTGATAAACTCTGAGTCGAGGAAAAGACAATTCAAAGTAGTATATAGAAAGAAATAACGTAAAATAAGGATAATCATGATAATACTAATAGTAAAGAAGAATAAGTGAAATAACGCTACACTATCGAACTAACTTTTTAACTTCTTATCTAAGATCATATCTTTGATAAGCTGAAATTGTGTTATATTCTAACTAATCATCTATCCCCAATACTAATCTTGTCTCTCCTATTATGTCTACACATCCATCTCAACATCCTCATCTCCATGACTCGAACAAGATTTTAGTATATGAAATAATTTAATTTTATATACTTTTAAATTATTCAGTCATACGTCTTTTGTATCTTTATTGGTTTTTACCATTGACCTTAATGTCTATGCTAAAAAATTCTGATAAAGTCTCAAGGGAAAATACGAGACATTTTGTATATTTGTGTATTTAATTATTTGTTTGAGTTTTGTTATTCATGTTTGATTTTTCAAATTATTAGTTTCATAAATATGCAACTCACCTCAGTCAAAATAAATGTGTTCGATTTGTTTTTTTTCTAGTATTTTGTTATATATACGTTTTTTAACTCATATGAAAATACTAATTAACAATTAGGTATGTGTATGTGTGTGTTGAAACGTCAAAATATATACATGGAAGAAATACATATTATAATAAATATTCTTTTGAATTTTCCTTTTTCAAAATTTTCCTTTTAAAGTTAGAATTTAAATTCAAATCCAAAAATTGAAAAGTTTCAATTTAAATAATTTGAAGTAACGATGAATCCATATAAAGAAAGAGTTTATTAAATATTTTCTTACTAAAATTGGGTCAAGAAATTATTAAAACATCCACACACTTTATCACTCATTTAGAATATAATTTTTAAGCAAGTTATGTAGATTGTATTTATTACTCTCATCTACCTATCTTTAAGACAAGTTAATGTAGTAATTAGTGAACACTCTAAATCAACTTTTCTTCAAATATACACTTTAATTATTCAACAACCTTATATTATTACTTATCATTACTAAAACTTTAACTAGTGATTGATAATTGAAGAAATATGAAGAATAAGTCGATAACTCATGACATACGGTGTTTATTGTTCAAGGGAATGTATCGAAGTTGTAGTGAAAATGAGTCTTAGTAAGATAATTATCGCTAGTTATTTCTTATTTTATTCGTATCAATAGAATTCGTTGTGAACTTTTGTCTTCATTATCACCTATTTGTTCCACAAATTATACGAAAGAATAAATTCACGATAACTAGAATTTTTTTTGTAACGATGAGTACAAATTTTGTGTTTACATATCAATTGGAAAAGTAATAGTTGGAGTGACACTAACTGCTCAAATAATCAATATATTCATCACATTATACTTTTTAAAATATGCTTGTATTAAATCCAAACTAATTAAAGGAGAAAACACTTCCTATCATGATTTGTTTCATAACACAACACAAATTCAAAAATTTTGATTATTAAGAGAAAAGAGTCATATTTTATCCGCACCACACCCTTGGTGATTGTTACGTATTATATTAGACTTTGAATGACTATGCTTTAATCGTAAGTCAAGAAATAAATTCGAACATGCATAAGAAAAAAAAATGAAAGAATATTTTTATCTTATTTTGAAATATTCGTATTCCCAATTATGAGAATACAAATTAAAGAGGAGTTACTATCGTATATTTTTAGCATGTGTATGAAAACTACAGAAAGGAAGAAGAAAATGTAAAAAAGAGAGACTAAACTTAATGTATAATTAAAGAAAAATGATGGAAATTAAATAAAGTAATTACATTATCATGATTATTGTAAATTTTTTGAGATACATTCCTATTAATTTGTATGCATATACTAGAATAGAATGATAAAAATAAAAAAGATATATTCTATTTAAGGCAATATTAATCGATCCTTTGTTGATTTGCCGTATTTTTCAAGATTACAAATCTCAGTTTTAATGAAAGTATATACATAAATATTCTCCAGGGTGATATGATGTATTAACACACCTTGTTTGGATGGTTGTTACTCGTTATATTGTATTGTATTTTATTGTATTATATTGTATTGTATTGTATTGAATTGAATTGTATTGTATTGTAGTGTAGTGTAGTGTAGTGTTAGTTTAAATATTTATTTATTTTAATTGTTACTTAAATTTTACTATATCGTATCGTTTAAATCCATCGTTAGGTAATATCAAAAAGTTTCATTTTGTATAATAATCGATTTGGTGTAACCGCATCGCTACCTTAATATTTTCTTTTCATTTTGTCTTTACTTATTATTTAATAATCCATATTTTACTCTTCACCGTACCTTTTTTATTGTACCTCTACCTCGTATCATATTTTTCTTGTAGGTGCATCATTCGATGTGTAATATTATGTAACAATAGGGAATTATACGGTCTATCCAAACTTTATATTCATAAAAAAATACAATATGATACGATACAAGATAATATATTATGAAATAATACGTAAACAAACATCGAATTAAACGAATCTCCTAATTAAACATAGTATAAGTGTAAAAATTGAACTCGTTTATCAAATGGGTCCGTAATTACGGGTATAAAATAATTAAATGTTTGTTTAATTTGGAGTAATTACTGACTAAGAAAATTTTGACAAAGTATCACGCTTCATATTTTCCACACGTTACCGTGTTATATTTTAGTAAAACAACAAATGAAACATCAATTGGCATAACTTATAACCGAAGTGACGGAGTTAACATTTTTATTAATAGAGTTTAACCTACGAAGAAGTAAACACACGAAAAAGTCGAAAGAAATTTCAACATCTACTATACATACATAAAAATAATTTCATACACATATAACAACATAATTTTTCAGCGATGAACCCTCTTCAATTCAGCCATACTTCGCTCTGCCCTTGCTTATAAATGACAAGGGCACGGAGTGAGAATTTGAACCTTATGAATTTTGAATACTACATTAATTTTTAAGTTCAAAATTAATAATATGTATACTAACTAAGTTTTTAAAACAAACACAAAATTTGAATCAAATTTATTAAGTTCGAGCTAAATTCTTTTTTTTTTTATTATATGTTGAATGAAAGTCAATATATCAACACAGGTATAAAGTTGACAGTACATATTTAAGAGAATTTAGTAATTTTAACTTAAATTTTACGTTTTCTCTATACTTATATCCAAAATCTTTATAATCGTGTTGTCTTTCCGAATGATCATTTTTGTATCTCCTAACAATATAATTATGCTAACTAATCTAACGTGTGGATGTTATATATTGCAAGTCAATTTTTGAGGCATTTTGATAATGATATTGCTCCGTCAATTAAGGGGTTAGTTGTTTTTACCAATAATATTATCTTATTTCATACATTTTTTTTAGTTTATTAATTCCCAAGAATCATACAGTTTCCATTTGGATCAAGTTTTCCACTTTGTTCCTTTGTTTTTTTTTTGGATTCCACCTGGCGTCCCTTTGTTACCTTGTGACTCCGTTTAATCTGAATTTACGTTATAATTTATGTGGTATTTTTAGATTTTGAGATTTAAATAAGTTTTTTTTAATCATAATTATTGCATGTCTTTTATATATCTTGAATGATAATTATTATGCTTTATAATACTTTTTACGTTGTATTCAAATATATTAATTTTATTTTAAATTTTTTTAAAGATTTCATGCCCGAGACTTTGAAGCAGGGTCACTAATTATATTGCAGATCATTCAGGAACATGATGGAAAGTCTTTCACGAGAAGAGATAATAGGCTTGATGCGGATACAATTACTATTTAATTTTGATTCTCGAAATTCGAACCGAGTGAATAATTAGATAGTGAGAGATAGAATATTAGTATTTGGTTGACTTGGGCAGGTTATATTTGTATTTGGGCCAAAATTGACACCCCTACTTTAGACTTTGCTTACAAAGGACTTAGAACTTGTGAATGAAAGCCCGATTAGACATTGTGAATTGATTGTACACCTGCAATTTTTCTTATGAGAAACCCTATATTGTTTCTTAAGCTAAATAAGAGGGAAAATTTAATATTTAAGAACGAATAACTAAAGCTTGCAAAGAAAATGTAAAAAAAAAAAAAAAAACTAAATAAGGTGGAGGGTATTTTTATAAACAAACAACTTATTCTTAGAAATTATGCAATGAATATAAGTTTTAATACGACAAACAAGCAAGTAATAAAAACTAATCCCAGCATAACTAATCCTAACATAACTTATCCTAGTATAACTTATTCCAGCATAACTAATCCCGACATAACTTGTATTCAAACCAAACGACTCCTTATATTATAATATCACAAACCCTCTATGAATTTCTTGAGATTGTCATGTGAAGAACCTCCAATTTTCACAGCATCCAAAGCCAAATTTCTCCATTTCTTCACACTCCTTTTAATTTCTTCCCCTTTTTCTCCATTTTCCATTAAAATTTCCAAACACCTCTTTAACTCTTCTCTTTTAACAATTCCTTCAACTTCTTTTGCTCTTACACCAATTCCCCAAACTTCCTCCAACATTTTGGCATTTGTTGTTTGGTCAGAAAATTGTGGATACCCCACAATAGGTACCCCACTCACCAGACTTTCCAGAGTTGAATTCCATCCACAGTGTGTAACAAAACACCCTATCGACTTATGACATAGTACCTCCATTTGTGAACACCAAGGCACAATTAAACCTAATTTTTCGTCTATTATAACATCGTCATAATCAAGATTCTTCTTTTTTCCTTCGTCTTCCCCTTTTCTCCTCGTCCATAAAAAAGGCCTTTCACTTTCTAATAATCCGCGTAAAATTTCTATCTCTTGCTCTTTCTTTAACACGGCTAAGCTCCCAAATGATACATACACAACTGAGCCCTCAGATCTCGAATCCAACCATTGATGATAGTTTTTTTCGGATTTATCAAATAATTCACATCCAAATGACTTGTCCTTTGGGTCATTTCCATCAGAAAAAGCTGAGGGAACCAAAGGGCCTATCGAAAACATCCTGAATTTATCGATAACTCTCATGGATTTTTCTTCTAACGCGTCGAACGTGTTGATGAGTACATAAGAATTTGGATCATTTTCAAGATTTTGTATGTGTTCTCTCAAAATAGGTATCATGATTGAAGAAAGATGATTATTAGGTAAAACTATATTAGGAATATCATTGCATGAAAATAAGGGCAATCCCGGAATTTCAATAGGAAAGGAGGGCATAACCGTAAAATCGCTAACGGAGTTGCTATAAACTCCGTTAGTGGAATTTAACAAATGGTGATAAATTGCAAAAGCAGTACCACATTGAATGACAAGAAAAGCTGACGGCACGTGTATCTCACGCGCCACCACCGCAACCCACGGCAAGAGAATTGTGTAGACCAAGAACGTAACGGGGTGACCATCGTTGGAATTTTTTTGAATGAGATCTTTGAGGTTTTTCGATCCGTTTATCTTTAAATCGTTCATGAAATAATCCATGGTGTTGTTCGAATTCATCCAAGAATCATCGTCGTACCCATCGGAGAACGATGAATAGAATAGCCCGTTTTGTGTTGGAAGGTTGTTCATTCGGTTGAGACCATAAACGGTCGTGACGAAGGTGGCGCGTGCACCGGCGCGTGCAAGGTTTTTGGCTAGTTGGAGAGTGGGGTTTATGTGGCCTTGTGCAGGCAAAGAAATAACAAGGAAATGTTGTTTATTCATGTTTGATTAATATAAAATATGGTAAGCGGCTTCTTAATTATATGATTGTGAAGTTGATGAGATGTTATACTCAAGTTGGACTGAATGGTTATATATATATAGGGGTGTCAAAGGAAAAAGATTCAATAATCGAGTGTTTACACCAGACTAATAAATATATAATTAATGACAAAATTAATATACTTTTGACTAAAAGATTTAGTGAATAGAGTGTTTAAACATATTTGCATTGATTTAAAAAAAATAGCTTTTAAGTCAAAAATAAAAATCAAACTGAAATTATTTTTAAGTTAAAAAAAAAGTAAAGGATACCTACTTTTGGTTTTTGACTTAATTTAAGTCATTTTAAACTTATTTTAAGTCATTTTTTACCATTCCAAACACTTCCTAATTTATTTTAAGTTATTTTTGACTTATTTTAAGTATTTGTCAAACACTTCTAGAAGTAAAAAACTGACTTAAAAGTAAGTTTGACCAACTTTTAAGTCAATCCAAACATCCTTTAAGAGGATTCAAAATATATAGAAGTAAACACGTGAATCAAATAAGCTAATGGAGTTCAAAACTACTATACATACATATATAAATAATATTTCGATCTTTATATATACAGTGTAATATTCTGACAAGCTGCCCCGGTGTATATACGTACACACGTTTGTACTAAAAATGTATAAAATCGAACCGAAAATCAAACCAAACCACAAATCAAGTAAAACCGAAAAAATAATCATTGTTTTTATCGATTAATGGTGAGAAGTATATTGTCTAATTTATTTGTTCTTTATAAAGACTTTTAAGCTAGCTAGAATCTTGTTTGATGCATATATACATATTTATCTTTGGTTTTCTCAATAACTAACAAGATCTAGCTGTTCTAGTTTGTCACTTAGTAGAGAAACTTGTTCTCATAGAGGGGAACGGCCAATACTCGCTCCTATGTAAAAAAATTACACTATATATATAAAATTTAAAACGTTAAATATTAAACTTTATCAAACTTTAATTTTAAATTCTGCCTCTATGTGGAAAATACAGGAATAAGGGTGCAAGTGAATGAAGATGATCTTGTAATACACATAAATGAATTGATAATATAACGTATAAGTAGAAATTAAATGGTCTTGAGGGAGGACGGCTATGAAATTAGGATGATAATTAATAAAGAGCGACTATTATGTGTAATGAATGTGTGTTCTAAATCGATAGTATATATCATTTTACTCGATGTATCGGGACGTACACGATGTATTGAGATGTTCAGTGATGTATCTGAAATCGAGACGTGTTGTATTCGAAACCAGGACGTTGTATCGGGATGTTTTGGGATGTGTTGAAAAAATAGGAATATGATGTAATTAGATCCCAGTGGTTTGGGCTTAGGACTTCCATGTTGGAGGTCTCAAGTTCGAAACCCCTTGCCAGCGAAAACAAAGGGTTTGCTTTCTGGGTCGAGCTCATTGCACCAAGCTTGCCTAGTGTGGATTACCTCTCATAAGTGGTTTGCGAGCTAGCTATTGGATAGGAGTAGGGATTTTACCCTGTGTGCACCCAAAAGGTAGTGACTGAGGATTTCCCTTATCATAAAAAAAAAATTAGCTCTTAACACTATGACATTGATATAAGACTATTGATTTTTTTTTTTAACAAAAGTACTACTTAGGTCCATCACTTGTCATTTATGACACATAAATGGTCCCTTTGTACTCTCCAAATAATGGTAGTTACACTCCCCATTCCACATACAAATGTGCCACCCCCCACCCCCGACCCAACATTATGTTATGTTTTTATATATATATTTCATGAGCAAATCAACTATCCATCACAATAGAAAACCAATAAAAATAATAGCAAGTTTTTTTTTTTCAAAAAAAAATGGTGAAGCCTCATGTTATTTTAACAACATTTCCAGCACAAGGTCATATTAATCCAGCACTACAATTTGCCAAAAATCTTGTAAAAAATGGCATACAAGTGACATTTTCTACAAGTATTTATGCACAAAGACTTATGGATGAAAAAAAATCCATTGATAATTTTCCAAAGGGGTTGATGAATTTTGTTCCATTTTCTGATGGATTTGATGATGGATTTGATCATTCAAAAGATCCTGTATTTTATATGTCACAACTTAGAAAATGTGGAAGTGAAACTGTCAAAAACATTATCATCAATTGTTCTGAAAATGGAAGTCCTATAACTTGCCTTCTTTACTCCATTTTCCTTCCTTGGGCAGCAGAGGTATGAGTTAACTAAAATTATTAGAGATATAACACATCTTGATTATTCTTATTATTATATGTCATTTTGATAATTGTAGTGTTCAGACTAGCGTGCACATTGACTAATTTCATAGGGTGTGCTATCTTCCATCATCACATTCTTGATTATTTGATTATAGGAATAATAGTACTATGAGTCTCTCGGTTATAAGTAAATTTTGATTTTGATCCTTATGACATCTGATTAAGTATATTGAACCTTTGATTAATTGATATGATGCACTTTTAATCCTTTTTCTCGTAACTCTTTAACAACTTTCCCGGATTATTGATTGCTATACTATTTAATTATCCATGTGTTATGTAGTGTTACAAAACGTTTGAGGGTAATATACTTTTAAAAATAGGTTCAATATAATATATTTCCTACATAAAAGACATTTTTATTATTTAAAGGTTAAATATATATATATATTCGATTAGTCAAATATATAATCACAAGAACTAAAATCAGAATCTACATATCGAGACCAAAAGTATTATTATGTCTCAAACTCTTAGCACTTCCTCCTTATGCTATGTTGAATTATTTTAATTATATTATGTCTGAACAGGTCGCACGTGAAGTCAACATCCCTTCAGCTCTTCTTTGGAGTCAACCAGCTACAATCTTAGACATATATTATTTCAACTTTCATGGATATGAAAAAGAAATGTCAAATGAATCAAATGATCCAAATTGGTCTATCCAACTTCCTGGCCTTCCACAATTAAAAACTAAAGATCTTCCTTCATTTTTACTTCCATCAAATGCAAAAGGAAGCCTTAGAGTTGCACTTCCACCTTTCAAAGAATTAATAAACACATTAGATTCTGAAATTAATCCAAAAATTCTTGTGAATACATTTGATGAATTAGAGCCAAATGCATTAAAAGCAATTGAAAATTACAAATTTTATGGAATTGGACCATTAATTCCTAGTGCATTTTTAGATGGAAATGACCCTTTGGATTCTTGTTTTGGTGCTGATCTTTTTGACAAGTCAAATGACTATATAGAATGGTTAAACACAAAGGAAAATTCCTCTGTTGTTTATATATCATTTGGGAGTTTAATGAATCCATCAATAAGTCAAATGGAGGAGATATCAAAAGGGTTGATAGATATAGGTAGACCATTTTTATGGATAATAAAAGAAGATGAAAAAAACAAAGAAAGTGAGAAAAAAGTAATTTGTTGTATTGAAGAGTTGGAAAAAATAGGAAAAATTGTACCATGGTGTTCACAACTCGAAGTTTTGAGACATCCGTCTTCAGGATGTTTTGTTTCACACTGTGGATGGAATTCAGCTCTGGAGAGCTTAGCTTGTGGAGTACCAGTCGTGGCGTTTCCTCAATGGACTGATCAAATGACAAATGCTAAACAAATTGAAGATGTGTGGAAGAGTGGAGTTAGAGTGAATGTGAATGAAGATGGTATTGTTGAGAGTGAAGAATTGAAAAGGTGCATTGAATGTGTTATGGATGGAGGGGTAAAAGGGGAAGAAATGAGAAAAAACGCGAAAAAATGGAAAGAATTGGCTAGAGAAGCTGTGAAAGAAGGTGGATCTTCACACAAGAATTTGAAGGCTTTTATTGATGAAGTTGCCAAAGGTTATTGATATGTCTCTTTGTATCATTTGCTTATTATTTGTTAAGAATAAGATGGGATAGCTTCTATATTGCTCGGACTTTTGAAAAACGTTGGCAACTGCATGCTGGATTCTTCAAAAGTAGTGCATTTTTTTGGAGGATACGACATGAGTGAGACAATATTTGGAAAGTTCGAGCAACATAGGATAGTTTAGTGGTCTTGTTATTTCTATCTTGTTATTATTGTGTCTTCAAGTTTTCTAATAAAATCCTATTTGAAAGATTCATGACAAGTTATAGTCATGTTCTTGAGCATTACACTTCATATACGCGGAGATTTGATTTTGTAATCCAATTTGAAGTGCTATTTTAACTATTTGGTATTTGGAATTCATTGGTCCAACTAATTCAGATTCATGTCACGTATGATCTATTAAAGGCGAAACCACTCTTTAACAAATCAAGGATTTCCCCTTTCTTAAAACTCAAACTTTGAGATTTCTGATTAAGAGTGAAGATATCCTATCCATTCGATCAAATCCCTCGATATTCACGGACATTTTATCTCAATTTCCTACACTTAAACATTAAATTCTAAGAATTATTATTTCATAAGAACAAGATCAGTTACTGTTGTTTGAACACTCCAAAAATATTGTTGAACTGTAGTCGAATTCTCCAAATATGCACTACTTTTGGAATATTCAACATGCACCTGTCGATATTTCTAAAAAGTCGGAGCCATATAGGTTACTACACATATAAACTGGTCCCATCAGTACGAAATTTGTATTCTGTGCAAGGCACACATACAGTCAGTTGTGTGAGGCCTCATTTGGCTGCCACATGTATAATGTGGGACCCATATGTACTTATTTCCCTACTTTTTCTTTTCTAATTTTAATCTTTTCTTTTACTTTCTCTTTCTTACTTGCATTTTCCTTTTTGCTTTGTTAATTCTTAGTGTAAATTTTATTTTTTATTTTTTGTTTTAATAAAGAAATTTTGAAACTCACACACGGTATCTATTGTATATTTTATATCTCTATTACTATTTATTTGAGGGGAAATTAAAGTAATATGTCGAAAAAAATAAATTTACTTATTTTTGGATGAATTCAAGAAAATTGAGGATAGTGAAATTAAAAAAAAAAAAAAATTGTGAAAATTCATGTAATCAACCTACTGAACTAATTAGTTTATGCTTTTCTTTTTTTACGTATTGAATTTTGATTTAAATTTACGATCATTATATAAGTTTTTAGTTTATTATTTTAGTATTATTTTTTCTATTCTATATTATTTATTTTATTATAATAAATAGTTGTTTGAAATTTATTTTTTAGTTTATAAAGTCAAGATATAAGTAGTTTTTTTAATCCTAACAATTAATTTTTTTTATAATTATAAATAAATTTTGCAAAATTGCAAAAATTCTTTTAAGGAATGAATTATTTAAAATATTATTTATATTTATAATTTCTTTAAGAACATGTAAGAAAAGTAGATAAGCAAAATATTTATTAAATTTCACCTATCTTGATTTTTAAGAATAAAAATATTGTATAAATTGACGAAATAATATGTATTTATGTTGGTGTTTATGGATGTTTTTCGTTTTTGAATTTCATGACAATAGTATCAAAACTTATGTAATTGTTTTTCAAAATCATTGATGTTCTTTCCGTTTTAGTTACTTATTGAAGAGTATTTGTGGATTTAAGTGTTTTTGGATTATGAAATTGTTGAGAGAAAAATAAAAGAACATATTAAATTTATACCGTCTTTATTTTTCATATTAATTATCTACTTTTTCTTTTACAAATTTCTTAAGAAAACACAAATAAAATATATACCTTAATTTTTTTTGGTAACTTTATAAATTTTATTTATACTTTTAAAATTAATTATTATAATAAAATAGAAAAATTTTAATTAATCATATCTTTGTAAATTAAAAAATAATTTTATATAACTATATTTAATAATATAAATAATTAATATGAGATGGAAAAACAATATAAAAATGTAATAAATAGAATGAGTCAAACAAATTTTTTTGAATTTCATATTTTTCATGAATAAAGTTATTTATGTATGGAAGTATAAAATTTGGAACAATTGTTTTATAAAAGAAACCAAGAGATCCCTTTTTCTGAAATTGATCCACTTGGCAAAATATAAATGGGCGTAATACAATTCTTGTATGCCACATCATACTTGTTGATAAAATTTTTCCCATCAGTACTATTAACAGAATTGGATGTTGTTCACTCATTCATTATCTTCTAAAATCTCTAAGAATTAAAGATGATTTTCATGTTCGTCTTGTTTCATTTCCATCATTGAACACCAAGAAAAGAAATATTTATCTCGAAAAAATGACAACTTTGAATGATGATTGTCATGTTCTTATTGTTTCATTTACAGGACAAGGAAATATAAATCCATGTATTCAATTTTCCAAGAATTTGATCAAATTAGGTGTAAATGTCACATTCTCTACAAGCCTAACAGCTTTTAATCGAATCTCGAATCTTCCAACCATACAAGGATTAACATTTGCTCCTTTCTCTGATGGTTTTGATGGCAGCTTCAATGGTTCTACGAACAGTTTCCGTGAGTTCAATGCATCATTGAGGACTCATGGTACTGAATTTGTCACAAATTTAGTCGAAGACAGGGCAAAACAGGGCTGCCCTTTTAAACGTATCATCTACACGACGTTAACTGCCTGGATTGGTTTATTAGCCAAGAGTATAAACGTTCCATCGACGTTTCTTTGGATTCAACCAGCCTCAGTCTTGAATATTTACAACTATTTTTTCAATGGTTATGAGGATTCTATCAAGAATTGTTCAAAAGATCAATCTTTTGAGTTTCCTGGTCTGCCTTTGTTGTCTCGTCGTGATTTCCCTTCTATTGTGTTTAATGATTCGAATGATTGGACATTACTTGCCATGAAAGAACATGTTGAGTTACTAAAGAGTGAGACAAACCAAAAAGTTCTTGTGAACACTTTCGATGCTTTGGAATTTGATGCTTTGAATGTTATAGAGAATGTTACTATATTTGGAATTGGCCCTTTGATTCCTTCAGCTTTTCTTGATGGAAATGATTCTTCTGATACTTCATTTGGAGTTGATATGAGACGAAGTCTCGAAAATTATATGGATTGGTTGGATTCTAAGGCTAAAAAATCTGTAATTTACATAGCTTTTGGTAGTTATTCTCAAATACCAAATCAACTTATGGAAGAGATTGCTCATGGTTTAGTTTTGTGTAAAAGGCCATTTTTGTGGATAATTAGAGAGGGGGCCAATGGCGAAAAGCCATTTGAAAAGTTGAGTTGCAAAGAGGAATTGGAAGAGTTAGGGATAACAGTGGATTGGTGTTCACAAGTGGAGGTTCTACAACACCCTTCGTTGGCGTGTTTCTTGACTCACTGTGGATGGAATTCGAGTATGGAGAGTTTGGCTTCAGGGGTGCCAGTAGTGGCGTGTCCTCTTTGGATCGATCAATTAAGTAATGCAAAGCTTATTCAAGATGTTTGGAAGACGGGAGTCAGAGTGAACGCCAATGATGAAGGTGTTATCGAGAGGAATGAGTTCGCGAGGTGTATAGAGATTGTGGTGGGAGATGGGGAAATAAGAAAAAATGCGAAGAAATGGAGGGATTTAGCTAAGGATGCTATGAAGGAAAATGGTTCATCTAATGTCAATCTCAAGGCTTATGTTAATGAGATTTTGCTTGGTGAATAAATTATTTGTTACTCAGAGTCTCCAAAAATGTTGCCGCATCCGTTAGGTCATCTTGGGCATACCATGACTATTTCACCAACTCAGGTATCGAGTGATTCTACCCACCAAGGCATTTAGTATCAAGTGCTAAAGTCGATTTTTATAAATAAATAGTTACGTGTTTGAATAAAAGTAATAAACCATGACATGTTATGGTGCTTTAGTTGTAAGTCTAGCTTAATTTGAAACTTGTGCAAATACTCTGTAGTCTGCTTTCTTTCTGTTCTGTTTTTTGGTTGGTACGGTTCAACCGAACTTAGTAACTTTGGCTTAGACTTAATATATTTGTCGAGAAATCTACTAAATATACACAAGTACTAAATTTTGAATCCGGTAACTCAACAATAAGTGAATTCACTAACATTTCAAACTCATAAACTTAAAATACTGAATATGCTTCTTATTATAATTTCGAGTTTGAAAAACTTTTAGTAGGCATAAGATATTGTCATAGGTACAAGTCACAACTACAATCATAACATATTCAACTCAGAACCTACATTTCTCGAACTCTTCAAAAGAAGTCATCAATCACATGTCGGATCCTCCACTGATAGAGCCATTCTGGAGGATCTGAAATGGGCGCGACAACATTTTTGGAGAGACCACAATGTAACCACATAAACTCAAAATTTTCTACATTCAGGAGGAAACCCTTGAGGAAATCTTTTGTAATCAGTGCAATAATTATAAATCATATAATTCCTCTGAACCCATCTAAGTCTTCTTCTTCCATTAGCATCAAGTTCTTGATTTTGCCATTTTGCATCTAAAAATTGAGTCTTGTTAAATTTTTGTGCATAGAAATTTCTATAATATGCTGTGAATGGTGCTTTAGACCAATCAGTTTTCACTAGTCCTCCTCTTGTTGCCCAATCATCAGCATTCCATAGACTTGAGTAAATTTTCATTGGTTGGTTCTTGGGAAATGGAACACCAAGTGATTCTGCATTCTTGAATACTCTAATTGGTGTGTTGTCCACCAAGAAACTAAATAAACAATGAATAATGATTAGCACATGTACATAAAGGACGATTTTCTATTGGTTCAACTGAACTCATTACTTTCTGCTCGAACTAAGGATTGATTTCTCAGATTGTTACTCATCTAATAGTTAGTGTATTATCTCAGAAAATCACTTTTCTTCGTGATTACAGTTTGTTTTAACAAAGGATAATAAGTATTAATTGAGTGATAGAAATCAACTCCTCGAACTAGGTATCATATGCAAAGAAAAAAAATATTGATATACACTCACATATAGTTCCTCTGTTTCATTTTATGCGACAGAGTGTAGAAGAGTACGAGTGTCAAACTACTTAATTTTTCGGCATGAAGTCGGCTATGTTACTCGAACATTGATACGTGTGCAAGTGCAATAATATATTTAGAAAGTTCGAACAACATATGAATCAGACATAGATTCTTTAACTTCATTTAAATAAAAGTTATATATTTAGAGACTACATACAAAAAAAAAACTATACAAGACATAATAGTTAGTAACATATAATTTGAATCCCAAAAAATCTCTTAGACACCCCATATACTACTAATATTGACACATAAAATAAAACAATTGATGCTTATGTGTGTATGTATAATAAGATTAAATTCTAAACATGTTTGACTTCAAATTCTGAATTCGCCTATGATAACATATAGTGATTTAGGTAGAAAAGCATAAAATGGAATTAAATTTTAGATATGTATATATAATAAGTTTGTTCTTACATGATGTGTTGTGGTTTCCATATGATTGAGTAGGTGTGGAAGTTCTTGGTTGGATCAAACCATAGGTAAAATTGTTGCTCTTTGTCCCCTTTGCCTTGGCTAAAGACATTTGTATGAAGAATATATGGTTCACCACTAATATTTCCTAAGAACTCAAAATCAATTTCATCATGAGTTGGTCCTTTAGAAGATAGCTGCAAAATAATCCAAATAAAATGTTAGAAATTGTTCTTTTGCACAATCATCATCTATAATAACATTTTATCATAACGGCGAAATTTTATTTGAAAATGATTTTTCATGCCATATTATGTTATATTGTTTGTTTTCTATACCAACATTTTATTATAGTAACGAAGTATTCAGACAAGCAATATTATTATAAAAAAGTCTGACGATATAATTTTTTTTTAAAAATTACATAGTATGATGTGACAGTGCCAGCAGAGTTTCCAGTAACAAGTTTGAGTTGCATATCAATTCTCCCAAAAAGATAATTTTTTTTGGATTGAAAACCAGAGCCAGAGAGTTTGTCCATAGATAAAGAAAGAATTTGGCCTCCATTGAAAATCTTGACTTTATTACCACCCCAATTAAAGTCAAATTCTTGAATGAAATTTCCACCATAAGAAAACATGCAAGAATTCATAAAGACTAAAAAAATAAACAACATTTTTGGTAACTCATAATGGGAAAATCCCATTTTTTTTTCTAGCAATAGATAAAGTGAAAAAGTTTAATTTTTTTTTTTTGAACTTAGGATTTTTGTGATTTTCTTATGTGGTAAAATGGGGTTTAAAGGGGGCAAGTATTTATAGTGGATGAAATAGAGGTGAGCTATAAAGGAGAGGACAAAATGCTTGTGAACTTCTTTGAATTTTGGATTTTGGGTGGGGTGGGGGGTGGGGGGTGGGGGGTGGTATGGGGTGGATAGTAAAAGTAACAACTGGTGCTAGCTAAGCATATACCATAAAAGGTGGAGACTTTATTTGTTTGGCATTGGATGGTTTAGGATCTATGGTGTTTTATTTAAGAGGGTGGGTAGGTGGTGTGGGAAGAAAAAGACACATTCCTTGAATCTATGTGAGACACCTTAACATATTTATCACATTTAATCTGGACAATTAGAGCGTGAAAAATATAAATGAGTCTAATATCAAGAATGGCTCCGACTTTGATACAATAATAAGACAATAACTTCGTCTCTTAACTAATATGAGAGATTGTTAGTGCGGAGCCACATTTATCGAAGGGGTTTAAGCGAATTTTTCGTGTCAATAAATTGTATTTTGTATATATAGGTAAAAAATATTTTATGTATACATATGTATTGAATCTCCAGTAATTTTAATTGAGACGTTGTATAAAAAGGACAGTCTGATGCTCTCATAAGTTTCAACTAGTGCAAGATTTGGGAAAGAACCGTAACTTAAAAGTCTCTTATATGCAACTTTATCATGTATTTGTGTAAGATATTGTTTCCATAGTTTGAATATGTTACCTCTTGGTCACATGACATGTTGAACCCTTCACTAATTAGTTGACACATTTATATAAGCACTAAATATTCAATAAAACAGTATAAATATGTATCCCTAACATAATAAAATAAGCGAATTGTGATAAAAATTAAACTTGAACACATAAAATTTAAATTTTGAATTTACCTCTGACTAGTTGGGTAAATGGTAGGGGTGTGGGAAGATAGAGCTTCCAACAATGATTTTGTCCTTGTTGGAATTTGTTATNGTATGATTTTGACCAGTGAGTGTATAAGCCAGCTAGCTAGCTAAGATCAAACATAATGACAAAAAGTACAATAAATCAAAAGAGTTATGAAGGGCAAGAAATATATGGTCTTGTTTCAAATATTTTTACTTTTGGTACAATTTATTTGGCTTTAGTTTGGCAAGTTTCTTATGACCTTTGTTGATAAGGCCAACAACTTTCACCACTAGAAAATTATTGTCATTTTATGGGCCAGGATATAATAGTGAAAAGTTCATTGATTAAAGCAATAAAGGGTAATGAGTAAAAAAAGGAATTAATAATATTTTGGATAAATATTGTTAGATGAGATTTTCCGAAGTTTTGAATTCGAATGAAAATTAAATATTTTTCTAGTAGGCAAAAATTTGAATTAGTTAAGACAGAGAAGGGCGGAAAACACTTTTATTTGTATTTGGTTGATCTGCATCTATTTTATCATGTGATTTATAAGAAGGTTCCTTATAAGAATGACTTTAACGGTGGGACGCACTTGAACTTTTGACCTTGATTTATTCATTGACATAGCTTTAAGTTTGATAACTTTTAACTTTTGACCCTGAAGGGCTCATGGGACGAGCAAGATCAAAGGTTGACTAGTAAACTACTTATTATAAAGGTCATTGAATGTTATTTCCTACATTTTACCTTACCTTCCTCATGGTTTTTAAATGATAATTACTGAAATCGTCTAAATTTCCACATTTAATTACACGACCAGCTCTTCAAAGTAGTTCATTTTCAAATTTTTACCCTTCAAAATCAAACTTATGTTTAGGGGAGCATAAATTCTTTAAGGGCGATAGGTATATAATTTGTAGAATATTATAATGTAAAAATAAAATTTATGTCCGATGAAAATATTTTTGACTTTAGAGTAAAAAATTAAGACAAACACAAAATAGGGAGAAAAGTGCAAGTCACTCAAATAAAGGAAGTAATCCCAAATTTGGGCTACCTCCACAAAACATGGGCCAAGCCCAAATAACTACGATGTGATCCCAAATTTAGGTGAACACACTCGGCTCCCTCTAGATTCACCCTTAGTTACTAAGGTAATAATTACCGAAAGTTGATTTAGGTTCAAATGTCATATTTTTACACATCTCTATAGATACAATTGATGTTATATTATGTTATGCAGTTAATTCATTTTGGTCCTCAAACACAAATGAAGTGATGGCTTTACGAAATTTACCTTTACAAGAAGAAGTAGAAAATGATTGGACAAATTCTACTTCCACATCTTAACAATGAGAAATCTTGTGGCAAACTTTGCAAATCTCATTCATTTTGTCAAAGTTTTGAAGGTTCAGTGTGTACACAATGTCGATGGCAATATCGTAAGCAATCCAAGGTAACAAGATGTTGGTTGTGGAAATAATTCGGTTCTCCGAAAAATATTGGAATTAGCAACGAACTTCGATTAGCTAGTCCTTATTATTGAGTCACCAAAAACAAAAAAAAAAAGGTTATCTTTATATTTCTTTCTTTTAGTTTTTTTTTTTTTTTTTTGAGTTGTGTCTCGTACTCGTACTTTTGTATTAGTGTTCATGAATCTATCGTTGAATAACTTGTTGCTAATATAATATTTTGATATTTTATGGTTAATTCATTATTGCTATTGCTGTTTTATTTGCATAATTAACTAACTGAACTAATGATATTTTCGATATTCTCAATCACTTTATGTAGGACAAATATATATTGTATTTTGACTATTTTTAAAATTATATTACATGAGTAATCAAGTGATGGAACAATTGATAGTCGTGATGGATTTGTAAATATTCACGAGCAAAGGAATCAAAAAGTACACATTTCAAATGATTAAAAATTAAAAATTAATTTATCTGTAACTAGTCAATTCATCCGCGCACGGACATGAATCTTCTTCCATATATCTGTATGAGTTCTCTTTAGAAAAATGAAAAATCACTTTTCATTTTGCGTGCTTAAGAAATCATAAATAAGAAGATAATTTTATCAATTTACTCCTTAATATTTTTTTGAGAATTTTACATACAAATATGGATACTTTCAAAAAGAATTAATTGCAAAGGTAAGATAAAAAAAATTAATTAATATTTTCTTGATTTATATTTTCTTAATTTAGTAAGGTGGACAACTAATAGGGGACGGAAAGAGTATTAAATTTTCAGTCCTTCAAACATCATTTTTTTTTCAAAAATATGCGCTAACTTTGAGATTTACAGTATTAGAGATTTACAATATTAGGTCCGTTCATTACACCAAAAAAATTTTTAACAGTAACAATTAACGATATTAGGTTAATTGTCACTAAATAGATATTTTTAAAAGTAATTAGCGTTCTTTGTAAATGTCCCTAAAGTCTATGACAATATTGAATGTAATGACAAACAATTAATGGTGGTAAAGATTTTAATACTCTTTGTTAATACAATATTAATTTTTCAATCCTACAACTATTTTTTTTAAAATGTGCACGAACTTTGAGATATACAATATTAGGTCCGTTCACTATACTAAAAATAATTTTTAACGACATTAATTAACGATAGTTGCTTAATTGTCGCTATACATATATTTTTAGAGGCAATTACTCCCTCCTTCACTTTTACTTATCACAATTTGACTTTGCACACCAATTAAGAAAATTATTAATGATATATATATTTTACCAAACTATCCCCTATTAAATGATTTCTTAGAAAATGATTTGAAAAATAAGTATTAAATGCTGAGGATAAAATATGACAAAAAATTATTGTCTTTTCTTGATATGTCAAAAGGGACAAATAAAAATGAAACCTATTTTAGGAATAAGTGACAAGTAAAAGTTAACCAAGGAATTATTACTTTTTGTATATATCCCTAATACCTATAGAAATATTGATCAATAATAATTAACTTATGCCGATAAATTTTTTAACACACTTAATAGATATACATATTTGTTTCTGCTAAAAATTATTTTGTTATACTGATCTTGATCTTAGCATGGTCATTCTTATCTAATTCCTAATATAATAATAATTTTAACAAAAGTGAGCCATCCTTTGATGCTTTATGTATTAGCAGCCAGGAGAGAGAGAATGTGCACATGGGACACTAGCAATAGTAGATAATATATAGTAATAATATAGTTTTTGAGTGAGATATTTTTATTTTTTAAACAATTTTATAGGCCTCTATATATATTTGATCTTCCATCAAACAAGAAAATGAACTCAACACAATTTTAACTTTGTTAATTATAATTAGCATGGCTAAGATGTACTTATCTCACACGCTCTCTTTCTTCTTTTGTATTCTCCTTGTTTCACTTGTTGGTAAGTAATTAGTAACTTCATCATCCCTTATTTAGTCTCTTTGTAAAACATATTATGAGGGTATTTGCCCATATTTATAAGCTGGTTAAATTAATTATATTTAAGATGTGTTCAATAGGGACGATTGAAAAGTGATTTTCTTTTTTCTGGTGTTTAGTTTGTCAAAAATTTTAGAAAATATTTTCTTTAGGATAATAACTTCTTTAATGAAAACAGAGAAAACAAGTCGCATTATCTCTGTTCTGCCACTCACTCCACCACCAAACTCGACCCCGACCCCACCTTCCCCCACACCCTGGCTCCACCCCACAATCCCCCACCACAACACACATAACCTTATCCCCACCTCATACTCATAGTTTTGTCTTTGATATAATATTTTTATTTGTATGTTGAACACAAGAAAATAAGTAAGAAACTACTGTATTTGTATTCCTAGAAAAGATTTTTCATTTTCCTCCATACCGATTATACCTTTACCCTTAGTCTTCAATTTGTAATACTTACTTCTTTTACTTTGCCCATTGTTATTCTGTTATCATTATTTTCTTTTCAATCCTGCTTTGATTTCATTTTTTTTGAGTTGAGGGTCTATCAGAACATCCTCTTTACCTCAAAAAGATAGGATAAAGTATGCATACATTTTATTCTTCTCAAGCCTCACTTATGAAATTACATTGAGTATGTTGTCGTTGGCTGATAATTAGCTAGTAGTTTCATATTCCTTTATTTAGTCCCCTTGTAAAATATAAGTATGTATCTCTAATTATATATTACTATTAATTTGATTAATCATGATTTGTAGTTAATTCATCATTTTGGTCCTGAAACTCTCATCAAGTGATGGCTTTGAGAAACATGCATTTTGAAGAAGAAATACAAGTGATTGAGCAAATTATAAAGCCTTATGTATCTTCATGTGGCAAATCTTGTACATCTCATGAATATTGCCAAATTTTTAAGTAAAAATTAGGCAAATGACATAGTATAAGAAAGAAATTACTTCCTTTCCCTACTCTTTCATTAATTACCAAAAATCCCTTTTTTATTGTTTTTCGGATACATAATATAGCAGTGTGGATACTTAATATAGCAGCGCGGATACTTTAATTAATAACGCGGATACTTAATTAACGGGTGGATGCATAATATAGCAGCGTTGATACTTTAATTAATAACAGATGGATACTTAAATTATTAAGTTGTTAGCAGCATAGATACTTAATTAACGTGCGGATGCATAATATAGCAGCGTGGATACTTTAATTAATAGCGGGCGGATACTTAAACTAATAAAGTATCCGGTTAAGTTGAATTGGGGGAAAATAAGTGTTAAAGAATGACAAAAGTCCCACATCGGTGGTTAATGAGATGGGTGGACTCCTTATAAGGCTTGGGCAATCCTCCTCCCTTTGAGCTAGCTTTTGGGGTGTGAGTTAGGGAAATATTGAGAATAGGTAAAGAAGTGTTGTGTATTAAGTAATTTTTCCAATTTTTAAACGTTCACCATGTACACAATGTCGAATGAGGACTAAAAAATCCCGCACATGATCATGCAACCGATGGAAATAATAATCCGACGACGATATAAAAAAATACTGGAATTAACTACGAACGAACTTCCTCTAGTTCATGGAAGAGGCACCAACAACTTGCTATCATATATCTTTATGTACTTAATTATGTCTTTTACTTTCTTTTGATCGAGTTGAGTTTCATATTATAGTGTGGTTGATATGTTGTTGAATAACTCGTTGCTAATGTATTGGTGTTTAATTATAAAATTTGTCTTTTTTACGTTTTACCTGCTCCTTCTAAGCTTTATATTACTTGTAACAATAATGACATTTTGTTAAATATCGCACTAGTGTCGTTGATCTGTTATTGAATTTACTCGTTGCTAATCTAAATTTTGATATTTAATGTATTGTTATATTGTTTCTATTGATGTTTAATTATAGAGTAATACTATGACTCTAAGTATAAAAGATTAAGTGAGACAACTCTCAACTATCTAACTAACTCTCTATATATCTTAATCTGTGTCCTTCAAAATTTTCTATTTAAGATCATGTTCTCGGTAATCTAAAGTTATGTCTTGTTCTCTGTATTCACTTCTCCCATATACTTTTTCAACCTTCGTCTACCTAATATCATGTAACATAATCATCTAGCAACTATAAAATTTTCAGACAAAAGTTGTCATTTACGGATGGTCATGGTCATGTTATTAGCATAGAGAATTCAGAATTCTATTTTGCAAAAAAAAATCGTTCGAAAGTCATATTACCAAAATATTTATGGACTAACACACGAAAAAACATTCATGGGCTAACACACACAAAAAAACTTACAAAATCACTTAATTTCTATAAAATGGCTCATAAATGCCCAAAATACGTGCAAAACATGGTGAGACTTCACGTACTACTCCCCCAATTTCCTAAAGAGGTTTCGTAAAGGTTTTGCAAAAAAAATCATTTGGAAGCTATATCACCAAAATATTCATTGCCTAACATACACGAAAAATGAGAAAATTACCTAATTTCTGTAAAATTGGATTCTAAATGCCCAAAATACGTGCAAAAATGGTGAGCTTCACGTACTGCTCCCCCAACTCCCTACGGAAGATTTCGTAAAGGTTTTACAAAAAAAATCATCCAGAAGTCATTTCATCATAATATTCATGGGCTAACACACAAGTGAATAAACGATAACATATTATCGATGATCTTAGTAAACCGGTAGTCACAGTGGCGGATGTATGTTATGAATTAGGGGTGCTTAAGCACCCATTGCTTTTTGCAATAAACACTAATATTTGTTTGTAATATCCAATAATTTATTCAAATGTATTAACTAAGCACCCACTTTATATAGCAATTCTCAAACTAAAAATAATTGAGCACCCATGAAATAAAATTTCTGGATCCGCCACTGGGTAATCACATATCGATGAATTTTTTTCTTTTGTGGGATGTGGCCCTTCACTTGAACAATTACTAGTGATTTCTTTAATAAAAGTAAGTCATCATATTCTTGTATGCTTTACATATTAGCCGCCAAGAGAGAGAAAACAACATATATGGAACACTAGCAATAAATAATACTATATACAAGACTGCTCGGTGTATTAAGTTCTCGCTATGTGCAAAATTCATAAAAGAGTTGAGATCATAAGAGTCTAACTTTATATTTTTCACAAGTGACTGATTTTACAATTCAAATACGCGATTTTCAGTTCATATGACAACAAGTACTTTATCAGTTACATCAAATAATGCGTTCTATATTTAAACAATTTCAAAGGTCTATATATACTATTATATGTGTGTGACATTTCATAAATCAAGAAAATTCACTCACACAATTAGTTCTCTTCTTCCTCACAACCAAATAGTGTTAAAATGGCCAACAACAAGTTCCTATCTCACAAGCTTTCTTTCTTTTTTTGTTTTCTACTTGTGACACTCATTGGTAAGTAATAACTTCATCATGACTTCTAGAAAAACACATAAATAGTTATAAAATTTATCGACCTAATCCATAGCTAAATAAAATTAATATGAGATTTTTGTAATTTAGCTACGGAATTTATCTGTCGCTAATTCTTTGTATTCTAGTAAGTTTGGTTGATTTTCTTATAGATCGTCACTTAAGGATATATATAATTAAACTTATTAGTTCTTTTTTATTATGTGATAAAAGAAGTCTCGATGAACTATTTTTTGTAACGAAAAAGTTATTACGATTGAACTTAATTATCTCTACTAATATTTGTTGTTATTATGATGCAGTTAATTCATTTTGGTCATGGAACATTAAAGTGATGGCTTTACGAGACCTATCATTAGAAGTACAAGTGATTAAGCAGATTGTACTACCAAAATTGAGCTATGCTCACAAATGTTTTGATCAATGTGAAATTAATTTTGATTGCAGAAAATTGCAAGGCTGTGGGTATTGTCGAAAATCAAGTTATAAGTCAAAATTTAAGAGATGTTTGACTCCACGTTGACGGGTTTTTTGAAGGACGGGATTGGATTAGGAGCGTTTTTATTTCAATTCTTTTTTTGTTTGATAAGAAATGTGAGTGTGTTTTTTTTGTACCTCTAGTCTATTAGAATGATTAAAAAGAAATGCGAACTTACTTCTTATTTTTGTGTAATGGGATCTCTTCCCTTTATAACTAAGATAGATCGATGAACTCATGATTTTGATGTAAATTTTATCCTAATTTTAACTAATATCCATTATCAAATACTGAATAAATTTAATTTCAAATTTTATTATATCGAGATAACTCTTAGTCCCATAATCAAGATCTAAATATGATGTAGGTTTATGTAGCCTTGTCAACCTCTTAATTAGTAAAGAAGAACTCACATGTATACTTAATTAATCACTATAGAGATTTTTGGTTAATTAATTAATATGATAATATGCAATAGAGAACTACATGTGCTAGATGCAATATGAAAATATAAAGATTAATTAAAGATGGAAGGATAGTCAAAGTAATTAATTATAGTGACTTAATGATAATGAGAGATAGGGGTGTTCACGGATCGGTTTGGATCGGTTATTGGTCAAATCAAAACCAAATCAACTTAATCGGTTTTAAAATTATCAAAACCAAACCAAACCAAATATAATATAGATTTATCGGTTTGGTGGTTATCAGTTTCAGTTTGGTTTGGTTCGGTTATTCGGTTATTAACCATACACAAAAATAAAAGAAACAATTCATTCAAAATGTGAAAAAGTGACAACAATTCATTCAAAACAAAAAATAGTTAGAATGACTTAAATTACCGAACTTTCGATCACTGAATTTACTATCAATAAAGCTTTAAAATTCACTATATTGGCCTAGAAGGAAGAGACAATAACATTTTCAGTCTCACATAGAATTGTCATAGACACTCATATACATGAAATCAATAAGATAAATGTTTTCACCTTGGGCATTCTTGCTTTCAATAACTAAAGTATAAAGAATTTTTAATGAAAACATATATAAGATCTTCAAAATTGTTTATAAAACAATATATTAAGTATGTATATAATTTATCGGTTCGGTTCGGTTATTTCTTTGGTTTTTTCGAATAAAACCATAACCAAACAAAATACTACTGGTTTTCAAAAATCTAAAACCAAACCAAACCAAACCCAAATAAAATCGATTTTATTTTATTTTATTGGTTTGGTTTTTCGGTTTGGATCGATTTTTATCCAAACCATGAACACCCCTAATGAGAGATATTCCTTCTATCGAATACGATTTTTCACAAAAATATGTTAATATGTAATTTATGAAATCGAGTTTGACTGATTCAAGAATATTTTAAGATTATAATGTTGAACGATCTTCAGTTTCATAGAGTAACTAAAGTTTAAATAGAAATACATTAGATATGTGAGATATTAATTTATTTTGAAATTCATGATTTTAAAAATATATATTTAAATATGTCATAATAAATTATTTCTTTTATGGAAATATATTTATGCATTATTTTTTTTATTAAAATAAATAGATAAGAAAATAGTGTCAAATAGGAACGAATAATGTGTAATATAATAATGTATTTTTATGGATCAGAAAAGGTGGCCCTTAAAATATTATATTTTTTAAAAACTGAATTTGCGGAAGTGACATACAACTTGTGCTATACTATGGGCGGATTTTATTTTTATTTTTTAAAATTTTGATTAAGTTCAATATATATATTAAAATTTGATTAAATTTATATTTATGTTGAAAAACTTCATATTAGGAATATAGTGGCTCTAACAAATACAACTTTCATATTAATTTTGATTATGTTCAAACTATTAATGGAAAAGTATATTTATAAAGCTTCTTTAAAGCATAAATATTGAAATTTCAAAAAATATCATCGATATAAAATAGACACACAACAAAAAAGTTTAAAATTTTAAAAATGTTCTTAACATGAAAAAATATGTCGATGAAGAGATGCCTATTTTTGTAATTAGTTATTACTTGATATAAAAATAAAGTGCTATAATTTTGTAACAAACATTAATTCTTATTTGAATAATAATAAAAATGAGTCCTTTTTTGAATGCTTTATAAAATAGCAGCCAGAGAGAGAATGCACATGGGACACTAGCAATGAATAATTTTTATATATATATTTTTTAAATTAAAAAATTATAAATAAAAGCTATATATATGACCTTTTATCAAGCAAGAAAATGAACTCAACACAATTTAGCTTTTCAAACTCTATAAATATGGCTAACAAGTTCTCTTTCTTTTTTTGTGTTCTCCTTGTGACATTGGTTGGTAAGTGATTTTCTATATTCGTAGTCTGTTTGATCAAATTTTTAAAATTTTAATTTTCTTTAAAAGTGTTTTTTTTGTTAGAATATATTTTTGGAGAACGATAAGATGTGTTCAACTAATTGCTTAGAAAAATATTTTTGTTAATTTTAAAACATAATTTATATTTTGATCAAATTTTCAAAAAGTAGTACCCCTTCCCCCTCCCCCCCTGCCCCAATCATCAACCACTTTATCGTCTAAAATAAGCACTTTCTTATAAAGATAAATATCTTTAGCTTATCGCTTATCTGAAATTTGGTCAAATAAAATATTAGTCTCTTTAATACGTTTACTTTGATAAAAATTATAACTTATTAGATTCATTGTTTATGTTTTATAATTGATATTATTCCTAGATTATATACTAACTATGAACGATTATTCACATAATATAGGGAAAATGCATAAGTACCCCCAGCCTATAACCCGAAATCTCAGAGACACACCTAACCTTTACTAAGGTCCTATTATCCCCCTGAACTTATTTTATATGTAATATTCTACCCCTTTTTGGCCTACGTGGCACTATCTTGTGGGCCCAGCGCATGTTGACATTTTTTTCGAGGATAGTGCCACGTAGGTTGAAAAGGGGTAGAATATTATAGATAAATTAAGTTCGGGGGGTAATAGGACCTTAGTAAAGGTTAGGTGTGTCTCTGGGATTTCGGGCATAGGTTGGGGGTACTTATGCATTTTCCCCATAATATATATAGATTATAAAGATATTATATATTTAGATGCTATTTATCTATAATCATTTCTCTCTACTTACATTAATTTTGACTGATTTCATGTTATATTATGCAGTCGATTCATTTTGGTCTTCGAATATACAAGTGATGGCTTTACGATACATACCTTTAGAAGTACAAGAAATTGAGCAGATTGTACTACCAAAACTTGCCAATAAAAAGGGATGTTACACTCTTTGTTCATCAGATGCAAATTGCAATTACAAAGGTTCAGAGTGTAGACAATGTCGAACAGCTCATAATCATTATGATATTACAAAAAGATGTTATCAAAGGATTTAATTTTAATATCATATAATAAAATTAATTACTATTTTTTTTATGGTCTCATTTCTTTTTTATTATGAATAAATATATGTAATGAGTACTAAAACTCCTAAGTTTGTAATAATGTGCTATTTGTATTCTTCATGAGTACGTTATTTGATTTTCTTAATAAAGAGTACTGATCTAGAGATTAAAAGAACATTTTTCTTGTTTCTGCTTCTAGTTTTATATATTTCATCGATAATATTTATATTCGATATCTATATTGAAGTTGACTAAATTTAAATTTATGTAAAAAATATCACGTTAAAGGTTAAATTACTATCTAGCTTAAAATGATTTTATACTCAAAATTTGAATCCAAAATCTATCGGCCAGAGATTATATATGAGATTCTATCGTTTACCTTGCGTGTATTTATTCCTTTAAGGTTATATCTTATAACATTGCAATCAAATTCATTAGATATGTTCTTTTTCTTCGAACCGATTTAACAAAAAATCAGATAAAAGATGAAAAAGTACTTACGATAACAAAAAGTTACACGAATTAAAGAAAAACAAACAAAACAAGATTGTAATTAGGTTAATTAAAAGTTAAAACCATAGTAAGTTTACAAAACATTATTAATTACTATTACATTCCTAATTAATAGCATAGTTAAAAGGTGAAAAGTGAATCAATTCCTTTTTTTTCTCCCAAGATTTTATCACTAATTCAGCATCATATACTTTCACAATTCCCAAGGTAAATGTTGAGATTTTAAGGTAATATTTAATCCCAGAAACAACTTGTGTTTCTGCCTCTAAAACCTCAACAAAATTCAACAACTCAGCATTGTCCTTCTGCATTAGCTGATTGTACTTCCTTAAACTATGGTTGTACTCTTCCACACAATACTTTCCTAATTCTTGAATTTTTTTGTTTGTTTTCACATCTTTGATTGGAGTTCTTCCTCCAACTTTTCTTCCAAGAATTTTTGATGGGGTTGAAGAAAATGTTGTTATTATGAAGAGAGTGATGAGTAGGGAAATTGTTTTTGTGGATTTTGTCATATTTTTTTGGAGGTTTAGAATTTGATGGAATTGTTTTTGGGAGATGAAGTGAAGAGCGGAAGGATTTATATAGGGTTTTACAATAGTGGTGGAGATCTCAGTAGCGGTATCAGAAATTTTATAAAGAGTGTCCTGAAATAGCACAACAAAAGTTTTTTTTCAAAAAGTAGAACTAGTAAGATTCAAACATGTGAGCACTACCTCATTCCAAACATTTGAAACCACTACGCTACAAACTTGTTGTGTTAAGGATGTCCAAAATATGTTATTTAATCATTTCATATATCATTTTACTTGTATATATGATATTTTTTTCTGACGAATGGTACCTATATATTGAACACCATGGTAACCATGTAGCTATGCCATTGTCTCGACATAGTTTAACTTGACACAAAATTTACTATTTAAATATCTTGTAATTTTATTTTATTTTGAAATTATGATTTAAAATATGTATAATAACATTTGTTTATATTATTTTTTTTGAAAATTATGATTTTAAGATTTTTCTTTCGTTTTACTTGTCTACTTTAGACTTTATACTCCTCTAAAAAACAATGATTGATATGAGTATTTTGTTATAATAGTACTCATATTATATGATATTTAGAGTTAGGTCTTGAAACAAGATTTGAAAATCAAATAATTAATGCTAAGAGTAAAATACAAAAAAATATCATTATATATATATTTTTTGATATATTAAAAGTAACACGTATATATAAAATGATAATGTTTTCTTAAAATAATAAACCACTATAAGTGAACTAAAAAAATATATTATAGTGTATTTTTCTACTTTATTAGAGTATGCATATATTTTATCCTCTTCAAATTCTACTTGAGCGACTCTGTATTAGGCAAATTTGATATGACGAATTTAACTATGAAGACATTGTACCTTCATTTACGAGATACCATCACTTGTTGCATCAACTCAATCACTCATACGATTAATAAAGTTAATATTATTTAGAATATTGGTGTAGATACACGTAATGAAATTTTGGGTATGGTGGACACATTTACGAGATGCCGCGTTCTCTGATAACACTGTGGAAACAAGACAAAATTGTTTTGTTTGCTTCATGTCACTAGATAATCTTGAAACCAAGATAATATATATCAAACCAATAAAAAAAAATTAAAGATTTATAATTATTTAAATTTTGAGAATCAGATGAATCTTGATTGATTTTATTTTATAAATGCACCCATATCTCTTCCGCCACAAATTCCTATAAAAGTCGCCGCAAAAAGACTATTTTGGTGGCAACTAAAATCGCCGCTAATTTCTATAAAAGTCGCCTCAAAAAGTATGTATTAGTGGCAACTAAAACCGCCGCTTATTACTATAAAAAAAAGTCGCAGCAAAAAGTATGTATCAGTGGAAACTAAATCCGCCGCAAAAAGAAAGTAGTAGTCGCAACTAAAACCGCCACTAATTCCTGAAAAAGTCGCCGCAAAAAGACTGTTTTAGTGGCAACTAAAACCGCCACTAATTCCAATAAAAGTTGCCAACAAAAGAATGTATTAGTGGCAACTAGATCCGCCGCTAATTTCTATAAAAGTCGCCGCAAAAGTATGTATTAGTGGCAATTAAAATCGCCGCTAATTACCATAAAAGTCGCCGCAAAAAGAAAGTATGAGTCCCAACTAAAACCGCCACTAATTCCTATAAAAGTTGCCACAAAAAGAGTGTATTAGTGGCAACTAAAATCGCCACAAAAAGTGTGTATTAGTAGCAATTAAAACCGCCACCAATTCCCATAAAAGTCGCCGCAAAGTCGCCGCAAATAGACTGTTTTAGTGGCAACTAAAACCGCCGCTAAATGCTACGAATGTCGCCGCAGTAAGTGAGTATTTGTGGCAACTAAAACCGCCACTTATTTCCATAAAAGACGCCACAAAAAGTATGTATTAGTGGCAACTAATGCCGCCACTAACAAAAANTAACTGCCCACTTAGTCAACTCAATCAAAAAATACCCTTCTCCCGTACCATAAAAAGAGGGAAAAAATAATTCAAACTTTCTAATGTCAAGATTATAGCTCAACAAATACCAAGAACGTAAAAAAAATAGATTTTTCAAGAAGATATTTATAAGTAACTTATAAATTCGAAACTAAAAATTATAAATCGGTAACACTTAACTTTTGACCCTTTTTTTGGGGTGTGTTTTCAGCCTAAAACTTTTTGCGTTTACAAATACTTTTAAAACTTAAAAAAAAAAACAAAAAAAAAAGAAGCTAAAAATCACTTAAAATAAGCTAATTCAAATACACTTATTTAATTTTTCTACATAAAATAAATAAATATTAATTAAGAGAAATGAATATACCTTGAAGGGTTCATGGGAGGTGAGTGAAAGATGGTATTTTTGCTGATTAGTTTCTATAGATTGGAATTTTGAGGAGAAAAAAACAAAAAGGTTTTGGTTGCTTTTTGGTATCAAAGTGAGGGAGAATGGTTTAGAGATGGAAAAAAAATGGAGAGACAACAAGAAATTAGTATGACATGGTGGGTGAGGGATTATTTTTAATAAAAAATGTGTGGGACTAAAATAACTAATAAAAATAAGTTATAAAGAAAAATTATATTTTTTAGAAAAAAAAAACCATCCTTAGTTTTTTCCTCTTTCACCAGAACCTTCCCCCAAAACACCATACGTTGCAACTTGCAATTGAAAAATGGTGATGGGAGCTTTCTGTTAAAGAAGAAGAAGATATAAAATCTTTTCTTTTTTTTGCTAAAAAATTATCCTTTTCACGGTCATACACTTTGCTATGTCAGCAAAAAGGGTTGAATGTGTTCAAGTGTCTTAGTTAAGGACTTAAGCCTTAAATAAAAAAATTGAAAATTATCTTCATTTATCTTATAGTTTCAGATCTATACCAATGTTCTATCACAAAGTCTCCATTTTTTCCAATTCTCCTAACTGGTGGACTGGTAATTTATGATTTCATTATCTATAATTGAGATGCAAATTTTTTTTGAATAAGTATCCTACATCTAATTAAAGTGATGATTTGGAGTTGAATAATTAAAAATTTAATATAAGAAAAATAGAAAATCATAATTTTGGATATTCTAGAGTCTTTTAGTGAAAGAAAAAAAGTTGACGCATTTCTGAGTCTTAGCACTTTCAGTTATGTGATTATCGAAAGATTTTAATTATGAGAAAGATTTGATATGATGGGGAAATTCTTCAAATAAGATAGGTAAAATGCTCTCTTCGAAAGATATATACACTACATCAAAAATGATATTTAGCAACAATTAGATAATGGTAATAGTTTGATTGCCGCTAAATATATATAGTTTTAGTGGTAATTAACACTCTTTGTAAATGTATCTAAAGCCNACTTTCCGATATGTTAAACTTCCCTAAAACTTCAATAGATAGTGTCATGCTCTTTACACGGGAACACAAATTCTGCGATATTTTCATTAACTTGCAGAGTTTCACAGATGAACCTAACATGCTGGATGTCACTCGAAAAATCCCAACTTTATTTCAAGATGCTGTTTTTGACCTTTCTCCACTGTACCTAACTGAGTACTTTGATCTCTATGCATCTGAGGTGCAAAACAAGATTTTGTTGACAAAGAGGAAATAAGAGCCAAATACTCCTTTCCTAAAATATCATTACAACTTTCAGCCAAGGTTGTTAGGGATATCATCCCTTCTGTGAAGATTCATGATCCATATTCACCTCTTTATGTTCCCGAAACAGTAGTGGAACATATAGAAGATGTTTCAAAGGAATTGAAATTGCTGCTAAATTTTGTCTGGTTTGTTGCAGAGAGGTTCATAGAGCCTCAGAGCCAACATCATGTTAATTTCTTCACTCATGTTTTAGCTGTGTCCGGCCACATATCAACGCTTATCTGGTTGTATTTACCAGACTTGGCTCCAGAGCAAATGAATGTTATGCTTTCTGATTTCTTGCGAATGAGGATTAAGCTGATTCAACCATGCATCCACAAGATCTATGTTGATGTCTTGCTATCTTTAAAGTCGACAATACAATCAGGATGGTGTACCAACATCGGAAGTGTGGATGCAGTTGACAGTGATGGCAGGTTTTTGGAGACCATCGTACACAATTTGGTGGAGGTGCCAACTAATAGTAACTCTAGTCAGAGAGTTGCTTTGAAGGATCACTTGGAAATCCTTCAAAAGATGCTCAACCTTTTGAGAGCCAATATCTTCCGTGTGCCAATATCTTTCCACAAGATCTATGTTGATGTCTTGCTATCTTTAAAGTCGACAATATTATTACAATCAGGATGGTATCCCAACATCCGAAATGAGGATGCAGTTGACAGCCAAGACAGGTTTTGGGAGACCATCCTACACAATTTGGTGGAGGTACCAACTAATAGCAACTCTAGTCAGAGAGTTGCTTTGGAGGATCACTTGGAAATCCTTCAAAAGATGATTTTGAGAGCCAATATCTTCCGTGTGCCAATACAAGTTCGATGTCTTTATCACCAGAGAGAATAACAAGTCAGATTCAGGTACATAACTCATAAAATTAAACTACGAACATTCCAAGTATCATTATAGAACTCTGTGAATTCATTTCTTCTGTTTCTCTAACTTCCTTTTTTAAAGGTAAAAGTTTTTGAAATACCACCAAGGTTTGAAATGCTATTATGCACCTCGACTAATTCTATAGGTACCTACTACCTCCAAGCAACACAGCTACCAAATAACTCTGTCCAAGCCAGACTGAAGAAAAGAAATCACCTAGTGACTTCAGAAGAGACCCATGAGGTCTCAAGTTCAAATCCAGTACTGTCAAAAACACTATGCGATGGTGGGCAGAGTTACTAAGTACCTATGTTGGTGGGAGGTAGCAGGTACCCCTAGAATTACTCAAAAGTACGCACAAGCTAGCACAAATACCATGGTTAATTATTNTCATTATAGAACTCTGTGAATTCATTTCTTCTGTTTCTCTAACTTCCTTTTTTAAAGGTAAAAGTTTTTGAAATACCACCAAGGTTTGAAATGCTATTATGCACCTCGACTAATTCTATAGGTACCTACTACCTCCAAGCAACACAGCTACCAAATAACTCTGTCCAAGCCAGACTGAAGAAAAGAAATCACCTAGTGACTTCAGAAGAGACACATGAGATCTTAGGTTCAAATCCAGTAGAGGCAAAAACACTATGCGATGGTGGGCAGAGTTACTAGGTACCTATGTTGGTGGGAGAAAGCAGGTACCCCTAGAATTACTCAAAAGTGCGCACAAGCTAGCCCAAATACCATGGTTAATTATACCAAAAAAACAAAAAAAAAAATCACTGTGCTCTTACTTTCTGTTTGGGTATGTTGTTGTAGTACAACATTTTTGAGCAATTAACTCATTGGAACCTTTTCTTTTTTAACAGATAATGAAGACTAGAGGTGTATCAGGAGCTGTTTAGAAGATCAGTGTGTACTTCTTTTAGAAGCTTAATTAATAAATCATGTACTTTTGGTCTTGAATGTATTAACATTGAATCCATGTTGGACTATAGTTATTATATGAGTTATTTATAATATTTCTAGATTTCTTTTTCTTCTTACGTTAGTCCATTTACACTCATCTTTCATGCTATGGAAGGAGAACTTTGACGTAAGCAGTAAAGGTGTTGTCATGTAACTAGAAGGTCATGTACGAGTTCGACATGTGGAAAATACCTCTTGCAAAAAGTGAGAGCTTACTACATTAGGCTACCCTATTTTTGTACTCTTTTTGTATTCCTTCCAATGCTTGCCACTCAAACCCTATATCTTATCTCAGGGTCACGTCAAGTAGATTCCACTTTAGAGATAAGTTTTTTATCTTAATCAATCAAAATAGATTAAGACCGTCAGAAGTTACTTAGTCTCACTCGAGAATTTAATCTCCTTAGTGTGACAAAGAGCCCATTCAATTGCATTTGTGCCAGCTCGAAAGGACGTACTACCATGATATCTAATGCTCTCTCAATGTCAATAGGGACTCAACAACTTTTGGTAAAATATAATAAAAGTAACGTCAATAGGATTCAACGACTTTTTGGTGAAATAAAATATATAAAAGTAAAGTAACTATTTCCTAAAATTATCCAATTTGTAGACCACAAGTTACCTTTGTCTATGAACCTTTTTTGTTAACTTTAATGAGTAATTCATTTGTTTATTTCCCTCTTGTTATTAAAGCTAAAGAATTCTGGCAATAATTTATACAACGTTTGATATGGTAGAAAAAAAAAGTTATTTATATATAAAATTAATACTAGATTAGGTTGACAATTTAGTAACCCCCAATCCACATAACTAATATAATACTATGAGTGAACCTATATATTATTTTATGCATGATAGAAAGTGGAATAACTAATACATGAAAAATTAATTCCGTATAAATAATACATAGGTTCACTCATTACTAATTTATACATTACTAACATGTGTTTAACTCTAACCAACTACCAAACGATAATCACGTCTGGTAAATTTGGTAAGTTTTAATTGACTATTGAGATGCCCATCACCTGTTTGATAAAATGCCTGAAAGAGATTGAAAGCATGTGTGTGTCCATTTGCGTCCCCTTGATTAATATTCATGTGTGATCATACGATCAAGGGTGTTTGAAACTGCAGTGTATATCTCTTAAATGTTGTTTTTGACCAATATTCATAGTATTATCTTCTATATGCATAGTATAATATTTCGATAAAAAGTGTTCGAGTGACCACCCTTAGGTCAATGTAGCTATGCGAAAAGCAATAGATCCCATGAATGCTAGAACATTTGGAATTATCATCATTAGTAGCTGAAATCCATGCTGTATCACTCGTCGAAGCCAGAGATTGATCTAAGGATTGATTGAGGATTCATTTTTTGAGTGATTCCATATACTTAATTGTTTAGTTCCTTATATTGTGCTCCTTCCAAGTTGAACTATAAAGGTGAGTCATCCTAGGATTAGCAGTCAGAGAGAGAATGCTGAGTTCACACGGGACACTAGCTGTTAATTAATCGGCTCAACTAATTAATCATGTCATCAAGTTGCTTTTAGTGTATAATAATGAATTGTTTATCTTATAATGTGGGCAATAATGGAGTAGCATATTAAGATATATTATGCTTTTGTGACTTGAACAAACTTGCCAACTCAAAATTGATTTTTAAGCTTATGTATATGGCCCTACACTTGAGAAACTAGTGTGTTGTACAGTTGATAACTTGAAATATGCAGACAAGTTAGATATGACTTAAGCCTTAAATAAAAAAATTGAAAATTATCTTCATTTATCTTATAGTTTCAGATCTATACCAATCCTCTATCACAAAGTCTCCATTTTTTCCAATTCTCCTAACTGGCAGCGGCAATCCGGTGGCAAATCGATGGTGGACTGGTAATTTATGATTTCATTATCTATAATTGAGATACGAAATTTTTTGAATAAGTATCCTACATCTAATTAAAGTGATGATTTGGAGTTGAATAATTAAAATTTAATATAAGAAAAATAATTTTGGATATTCTAGAGTCTTTTAGTGAAAGATAAAAAGTTCAAGCATTTCTGAGTCTTAGCACTTTTAGTTATGTGATTATAGAAAGATTTTAATTATGAGATAGATTAGATATGATGGGGAAATTCTTCAAATAAGATAGGTAAAACGCTCTCTTCGAAAGATATATACACTACATCAAAAATTATATTTAGCAACAATTAGATAATGGTAATAGTTTAATTGCCGCTAAATATATGTAGTTTTAGTGGTAATTAACACTTTTTGTAAATGTATCTAAAGTCTATAGCTACATTAGATTTAATAATGATTAACTAATGTCAGTAAAGACTTTTAACACTCTTTATTAATGTGTATAAGTAGTTGTTTTTGTTACAGTGATACTTGTACTGCTTCTACCTGTCAAGGACTTACTTAATATGTATATTTTTGTGGCTAAAAGTTATTTTTTGTTGTATTGATACTTGCACTGCTTCTGCCTCTCAAGGACTTTATGCATTGAACTTCCTTTATATCATTAGGGGAGTATAAACAACCTATCTGTTGGTTGCAATCAGTATGAAAGCATCTGAGTTGCTCTCTCCTTCTTCCTCTTTGCAGAAGCATCACAGATTCTTTTATTCACCAACTCACTGAGAGAAGAGATGTCTTGGGAAAATTCGCAACGACTTTTCAANCGAATTTCTTAAGGAGATCCCTTCTTGGTTTGGAGAAATCTCTTCTCTGAAGTCCATTGAGGTAAGGAATTGCAATGAAAATGTTGAGAATTCAGCCAGGGATATCAAGGAAACACAAGTTCAAGATTACGATAATTACAAGTTTGACGTCTTTATCACCAGAGAAAATAACAAGTCAGATTCAGGTACGCAACTCATAAAATTTAACTATGAACATTCCAAAACTTTGTGAATTCATTTCTTCTGTTATCTAACTTCCTTTTTTAAAGGTAAAAGTTCTTGAAATAGCACCAAGGTTTGAAATACTATTGTGCACCTCGACTAATTCTATAGGTACCTACTACCTCCAACCGCACATGTACTAGATAACTGATGATCAAAAGAAATCAACTAGTGACTTCAGAAGAGACCCATGAGGTCTCAAGTTCAAATCCAGTACTGTCAAAAACACTATGTGATGGTGGGCAGAGTTACTAAGTACCTATGTTGGTGGGAGGTAGCAGGTACCCCTAGAATTACTCAAAAGTGCGCACAAGCTAGCACAAATACCATGGTTAATTATTAAAAAAAATTAAAAAAAATCATTGTGCTCTTACTTTCTGTTTGGGCATGTTGTTGTAGTAGTACAACATTTTTGAGCAATTAACTCATTGAAACTTTTTCCTTTTTAACAGATTATGAAGACTAGAGTTGTATCAGGAGATGTCTAGAAGATCAGTATGTACTTCTTTTAGAAGCTTAATTAATAAATCATGTACTTTTGGTCTTGAATGTATTGAGTAACATTGAATCCATGTTGGACTATAGTTATTATATGAGTTATTTATAATATTTCTAGATTTCTTTTTCTTCTTACGTTAGTCTATTTGCACTCATCTTTCATGTTATGGAGGAAGAACTTTGACGTAACCGGTAAAGTTGTTGTCATGTAACTAGAAGGTCATGTACGAGTTCGACATGTGGAAAATACCTCTTGCAGAAAGCGAGAGCTTAGTCATTAGGCTACCCTATTTTTGTACTCGTTTTGTATTCCTTCCAATGCTTGCCACTCAAACCCTATATCCTATCTCAGGGTCACGTCAAGTAGATTCCACTTTAGAGATAAGTTTTTTATCTTAATCGATCAAAATAGATTAAGACCGTCAGAAGTTACTTAGTCTTATTCGAGATTTTAATCTCCTTAGTGTGACAAAGAGCCCATTCAATAGCATTTGTGCCAGCTTGAAAGGACGTACTACAATGATATCTAATGCTCTCTCAATGTCAGTATGGACTCAACAACTTTTGGTAAAATATAATAAAAGTAACGTCGATAGGATTCAATGACTTTTTGGTGAAATAAAATATATAAAAGTAAAGTAACTATTTCCTAAAATTATCCAATTTGTAGACCACAAGTTACCTTTGTCTATGAACCTCTTTTGTTAACTTTAATGAGTAATTCATTTGTTTATTTCTCTCTTGTTATTAAAGCTAAAGAATTCTGGCAATAATTTATACAACGTTTGGTATGGTAGAAAAAAAAAGTTATTTATATATAAAATTAATACGAGATTAGGTTGATAGTAACCCACAATCCACATAACTGATATAATATTATGAGTGAACCTATATATTATTTTATGTAGGATAGAACGTGGAATAACTAATACATGAAAAAATAATTCCATATAAATAATACATAGGTTCACTCATTACTAATTTATACATTACTAATATGTGTTTAACTCTAACCAACTACCAAACATAATCACGTCTGGTAAATTTGGTAAGTTGTAATTGACTATTGAGATGCCCATCACCTGTTTGATAAAATGCCTGAAAGAGATTGAAAGCATGTGTGTGTGTGTCCATTTGCATCCCCTTAATTAATATTCATGTGATCATATGAACAAGGGTGTTTGAAAATTGAAACTGCAGTGTATATCTCTAAGAAGTTGTTTTTGATCAATATTCATAGTATTATCTTCTATATGCATAGATCCCATGAATGCTAGAACATTTGGAAGTTTTATCATCATTAGTAGCTGAAATCCATGCTGTATCACTCGTCGAAGCCAGAGATTGATCTAAGGATTGATTGAGGATTCATTTTTTGAGTGATTCCATACACTTAATTGTTTAGTTCCTTAAATTGTGCTCCTTCCAAGTTGTACTATAATTATATATATGAACTGTCTTTAGTATTTCTAGACTTTTGATTTCTCCTTTTAATCGATACTCTTCGATTTGTGAACTATAAACATATTGCAGCACTTTTATTTACTGTTTTCTTGTGTGATTATTCAGATCTAATGATTGTTTGAGCTTCTCTTATCAGTTGTTTTTCCCCTCCCAAGGAGATCCCATTTTTTTTGCTCCCTAGGTGACTCGAACTCACAACGTTAGGATTGAAAGTGAGGGGTGCTTACCATCCGAACAACTCCCTCTTATCAGTTACATATTAAGAAAAGGCTTAATAGTTCGGGATCCCCTGAACTTGACACCTTTTGTTCGGTGTACACCTGAACTATTCTAAATGGCCTAGTCTCAGTAAGTAGTTTTCTTTATGGTTAGTCGAAACACTTCCAAGAATAGAACTCTGTTACTTCCCCTTAATTCATACTTCTTATCATCATAATAATAAAGGTGAGTCATCTTAGGATTAGCAGTCAGAGAGAGAATGCTGAGTTCACACGGGACACTAGCTGTTAATTAATCATGTCATCAAGTTGCTTTTAATGTATAATAATGAATTGTCTATGAACCTCTTTTGTTTACTTTAATGAGTAATTCATTTGTTTATTTCCCTCTTGTTATTAAAGCTAAAGAATTCTGGCAATAATTTATACAACGTTTGGTATTGTAGAAAAAAAAAGTTATATATATATAAAATTAATACGAGATTAGATTGACAATTTAGTAACTCACAATCCACATAACTAATATAATATTATGAGTGAACCTATATATTATTTTATGCATGATAGAAGGTGGAATAACTAATATATGAAAAATTAATTCCATATAAATAATATATAAGTTCACTCATTACTAATTTAAACATTACTAATATGTGTTTAACTCTAACCAACTACCAAACGATAATCACGTCTGGTAAGTTTGGTAAGTTTTAATTGACTATTGAGATGCCCATCACCTGTTTGATAAAATACCTGAAAGAGATTGAAAGCATGTGTGTGCGTCCATTTGCATCCCCTTAATTAATATTCATGTGATCATATGATCAAGGGTGTTTGAAAATTGAAACTGCAGTATCTATCTCTAAGAAGTTGTTTTTGATCGATATACACAGTATTATCTTCTATATGCATAATATAATATTTCGACAATGGGTGTTCGAGTGACCACCCTTGGGTCAATGTAGTTATGCACCTCTCTGGACAATTGTGAAAAGAAATAGATCCTATGAATGCTAGAACATTAGGACGTTTTATCATCATTAGTTGTGAAGTCCATACTGTATCACTCGTCGAAGCCATAGATTGATCGAGGATTCATTTTTTGAGTGATTCCATACTCTTAATTGTTTAGTTCCTTATATTGTGCTCCTTTCAAGTTGAACTATAATTATATATATGAACTGTCTTTAGTATTTCTAGACTTTTGTTTTCTTCTTTTAATAGATACTCTTCGATTTGTGAACTATAAACATATTGCAGCACCTTTATTTACTGTTTTCTTGTGTGATTATTCAGATCTAATGATTGTTTGAGCTTCTCTAATCAGATTTTGTCCGGCCACATATCAACGCTTATCTGGTTGTATTTACCAGACTTGGCTCCAGAGCAAATGAATGTTATGCTTTGAATGAGGATTAAGCCGATTGAACCATGCATCCGCAAGATCTATGTTGATGTCTTGCTATCATTAAAGTCGACAATACAATCAGGATGGTGTACCAACATCGAAAGTGAGGATGCAATTGACAGTGAAGGTAGGTTTTTGGAGACCATCGTACACAATTTNCAATATCAACGCAAATTAACAGAGAAATCACCAAAACTCCCAATATAAAGGTTTTAACAAGAGAATAGTCAACTTCACAAAATGGCTCAACTCAAGTAGAGAAAACCAGAGAAAACCAAATAACCCAAAACAGAGTTCAGATGGTTCGAATACCCAGAAGTTCACAGAGTAACAATAAACTAAAATATGAATAGCCAAAGGCTCCGGACAGAAAAACCAATCAAGCAACAGAGAGGAAATTTGAACCAGACTACTGTCTGATCTTTCTGTTGGTTCAAGACAGACCAAACAGCAGCAGAGAAAGGAATTCAAACTAAAGTATCACCAAAAGAAAGATTGCAGAACCTGGATCTTGATGCTAAATCTTCAAAACGTAGTCCAATGATAAGAAATCCATCATAAATCAACTGGAAATCTTAAGGCAACGTCAAATCAATAAGATAGACCACCAGTGGTGAAGTCACATGAACCAGAAATATGGCAGCGGCTAATTCCGGCAACCACCAGTGGTGAGGGTCGAGAACCACCACTTCAAGTCTCACAATTCTGGTTATGCTCTGATACCATGTGCAAGGAATTGGAGAGAATAACTTGTATCTTATTCAATAGGTAAACATGCATAAATACAATAATAGTAGAAGCTAACTAAGGAAAGAAATAAAGAGGAAATCCTAAAGATTGCTATCTATCTATAGCTTTGTACAATATCAAGAAAGATATCTATATACATTCTGTAACAATATCAACCATCCAAACAAGGTGCAACGGGTTGTTTGGTAGTTGTATGAGAAACAAATTATCCATATGTTAATTTTCGTATAATTTATATGATGTTTGATAGGTAGATAAATTATAACTTCGTATAATTTATAAGACTAACTTTTGACTCAGAAGTTAAAAATTATAACTTGTGATTTTTTTAACATTTTACCTTAAAATTAAGTGCTTATAAGTACTTTAATAGTTTACCTAAATTAACACTTCAAAAATCATTAGATAAAGTGTATAAGAATAATGCTAAATAAAATGTATTAGTAATGCTTGCATCAATTATACATAGATTATTTTTATGCAATACAGAGTTATACATAGATTAGAAAAGAGTAGCAAACAAAGTAGTAGTAATAGACAAGGGTAATGCATGCATTATTTTTCTAAATAACGACAACTAAAGGCGAGAATGGATAATAAGTAGCAAGTGGAGCTCATAGCATAGACTCTATTCTGGCAGGCAATCTAGTGAAGAAATTGAGTGGAGCAGATGGTAGGTTCTGATGGAACCATGGATGTCTTAACACATAAAATCCAGTGACAAGAATCACAACTCGAAAACCCATGAAATAGAGAACAATGACAGCAATCAAGCAGGAAATAACAAACAGTTTGGTCGCTGTAGGGTCTCTCCATGACAGCAAAGAGTCCAGCCTCTCCAGTTGATTAGCTATGTCACCAGCCACATTCTGAAAACTTCCAGCAATACTTTTCAAACGGTCATACCTTATCCGAACAATATCAGTTCGACGTGAAGTAGGGAAAGTATCAAACTCCTCGTCCAGTTCATCAGGATGAGCATCATCAGCACAAGAAAGACGAATGTCCATGAAGGGAGGATGCCTAGGCCTATATCTATAGTTCCAAACTACGATTAAGGAGAGCGAGAGGAATACGGTAGGCAGAATAAGCTCCGGATATAGAACTAGTATCATGAACAAGACATGGATCACAAGAGTCCTAATGGGATTTTTCCAATTGCAAATTTGATCAAACCATTTCCTAATAGCAATTAATCCACCTAAAACATCCATAATTCTTAAAAAGTTGGCTCTGATTTTCCTCATACTCCACATGTCAGAGTTGACATCTAACATATACTCCACTATCTCTTTCCTCAAAGGCGGCTCAGCACGGCTCAACCACATAGAGACCATCTGATTAGCCTGATGCCTCAACTTGTCTATCTTCATTTGTTTGTGAATCCAATTAGCTTCAACAATTAGTGGATGAATATAGTGCATTTTGGGTAACAGAGGCTGAGAGAACAAATGCATCATATTCATTAATGATGAGCAAGTAAACCTAACTGCCAAGTGAATTTCACCCATCTTCTTTACCCCAGTAGATTGAAAGACCAACAACGGATAAGAATGTGTGTAGACACGATCTGTCTCGAGAGCTGAAAGACGGATCCTGACCTTTCCAATCCTCGAGTCCCTAGCCTGGCCTCCAGGTTTATCTCCTCCATGTAGATGACAATTATCAAATACACCAATGGTTATGACAGTGAAGGGATCAAATACTTCCCAAGTGTATTGCTCGTTCCACTTGGGAGCAAGGCTATCTATAATTGTCCTTGTTTGGACCCACTTGTGCCCATATGTGGCAACACAATAGGCATCTGTCGAAGCCCTCCCATCCTTTGTTTTCATCGGCGGAAGTCCCCGAGCATTCAGAATACCCAATTCTAGGATACCAATGCTGGATTTCTGCAACTGTTTTGCAGTTGGTCTAAGATCACCACTGTAGTTTGTTGATTCATCCAGAACATGGTAGCCTCCTTCTAAATATAGGCTCATGTGAATCCTGCTTGCAAAGTTGATTTCCTCCTCCTTTTCTCCCTCAACAATAACATGCTTTTCAAGATTATACCACTTGCTGTTCATACGTCTGTGGCCCAACCTCCTCTCAATGTACTGCAAATGAATAAGACATTTTCCAAGTATTACATCTTTGTTCGGTGCAACTCTATCTTCCACGCTCAAAATCAATGGCTCCTCAAATGGTTCTGCTGCTACAAAAATCAAATCCTCATTCCAAATGGGATTAATAGTCTTGCTCCTGGAAACTTTGGTTATCAATTCCTGATTTCCGAGGATGGCCTTCACGTAAACTTCTGGAAACCTACTTCTGTCACCGGGAATTAAGTCCTGAGCCTCAATCACATTAACTCTAAGGTACCACAGCTTTGGTGAGAGGTAAACCTTAGACCTTATATTCACAAGAGAATCAGCACCACTAACAGTGGCTGCATCCGCATGCCAAGATTCTGCAAAGGCTTCATCAGCTTGAGTACCCATCCAAACAGCCATCATCAACTCTCCTTCAACTTTGCTACCACTTCCGTCCTCCAACCTATACCACTGCGGAGCAAGAGGATTATCTGGGGGGACCCTTTTAGGGATCTCATTCAAATCAAACATAACACGACCAACAGAATCATCCTTATCTTTCACGTTCACCTCAAGAACGGAAATTACCTGAATCCTATCCATTGAAAATGCAAACACCTGATTCCATTCAGGATTCGTTTTCTTCACAAAATGACGAGTTGTACCACTATAGTTTCCCAGCCTAACCTCAACGTAAGGATCAAGATCCTTCCCAGGTAAATCTTTCGGTTTCACCACCCGGACATAAAGATACTGCACTTGCTCAACCAAATCATAGGTCCTAGTAAGCATATCACCAGTAACCTTCCCTCCATCAAAATCTTCTTGAGGTGGTCTCTGCATTTTCAAACCTTTCTACTTCTCCACCACAATTTAGCCAAATGTCCAACAGATAACAAAAAAAATCCTAAATAATATCTCTGAGGAACAACTCAAAACTACACTAATACTCAAGAAACTTCATATACAACACATGCAATCCAAGTTTGTTTTATCCTAATTCTAACTTAAGGTTTAAAAAGAACCTCATGAAGGATAACCCCAAACTGCCAAAATCATTCACAACCTCAGATCTAGTTCAGCTGAATGCTTCTCCCTGCAAAACATTTTTTAAGCTTAAAAAACCATATAAATCAAATAAGATATAGCAAGTACAATGAATAAAGTTTATCAACAAACTTAGAGATGGTTAGGTGAACACCCTTCACCGAAAAATTATATCTTGTATATAAGTATAAATGGTTAAATATCACACTTTGCACACATTTTTGGGCTAAAATCATCCTTGAAGTATAACCCAAACTTAGTATACATCCTTATACTATAATTATGAACAAAAACATCTTTTAACCATACCAAACTTGACAACAAACATCCTTCTGTTAATTTTTGTTAAAAAACTAAGAACTGAAATTAAAAAAATGTGTCATTGACAATACTAAGTTGCCTTGTCTTCAAGTTGGAAATGCACAACAACAAATATATAATTAGGGCCTGTTTGGAAGGACACCCTAGTAATTAGAGTCGATGAAAGCTAGAAATGTAAAAATGATTTCATTTTAAGTTGAATTTTCTCCTACACCCTCCTTTTATTTTTCTGCTATTTTGTTCACTTCATATCAAATTAAACAAAAATATTATACAATTTGATTTTCAAAATTTTGGTACGTTTATTCATAAAAAAATATTAATATTACGCAGTGTGAATTTAAAATTTTTTAGTGCACCCATTCATCAAAAAAAAAAATTTGCTTATGTAATTTTTGTACATGCTTCATGAAATTTTTGACTGCCCACTTAGTCAACTCAATCAAAAAATACCCTTCTCCCGTACCATAAAAAGAGGGAAAAAATAATTCAAACTTTCTAATGTCAAGATTATAGCTCAACAAATACCAAGAACGTAAAAAAAAAATAGATTTTTCAAGAAGATATTTATAAGTAACTTATAAATTCGAAACTAAAAATTATAAATTGGTAACACTTAACTTTTGACCCTTTTTTTGGGGTGTGTTTTCAGCCTTAAACTTTTTGCGTTTACAAATACTTTTAAAACTTTAAAAAAAAAAAAAAAAAAAAAGAAGAAGCTAAAAATCACTTAAAATAAGCTAATTCAAATACACTTATTTAGTTTTTCTACATGAAATAAATAAATATTAATTAAGAGAGTTGAATATACCTTGAAGGGTTCATGGGAGGTGAGTGAAAGATGGTATTTTTGCTGATTAGTTTCTAAAGATTGGAATTTTGAGGAGAAAAAAACAAAAAGGTTTTGGTTGCTTTTTGGTATCAAAGTGAGGGAGAATGGTTTAGAGAGGGAAAAAAAATGAAGAGACAACAAAAAATTAGTATGACATGGTGGGTGAGGGATTATTTTTAATAAAAAATGTGTGGGACTAGAATAACTAATAAAAATAAATTATAAAGAAAAAATATATTTTTTAGCAAAAAAAAACCATCCTTAGTTTTTTCCTCTTTCATCAGAACCTTCCCGCATAACACCTTCCCCCAAAACACCATACGTTGCAACTTGCAATTGAAAAATGGTGATGGGAGCTTTCTGTCAAAGAAGAAGAAGATATAAAATCTATTCTTTTTTTTGCTAAAAAATTATCCTTTTCACGGTCACACACTTTGCTATGTCAGCAAAAAGGGTTTAATGTGTTCAAGTGTCTTAGTTAAGGTGTTTAAATGAAAAATGCGAATAAGCTATATGACTTAAGCCTTAAATAAAAAAATTGAAAATTATCTTCATTTATCTTATAGTTTCAGATCTATACCAATGTTCTATCACAAAGTCTCCATTTTTTCCAATTCTCTTAACTGGCAGCGGCAATCCGGTGGCAAATCGCTGGTGGACTGGTAATTTATGATTTCATTATCTATAATTGAGATGCGAATTTTTTTTTAATAAGTATCCTACATCTAATTAAAGTGATGATTTGGAGTTGAATAATTAAAATTTAATATAAGAAAAATAGAAAATCATAATTTTGGATATTCTAGAGTCTTTTAGTGAAAGATAAAAAGTTCAAGCATTTCTGAGTTTTAGCACTTTTAGTTATGTGATTATAGAAAGATTTTAATTATGATGAGATAGATTTGATATGACGGGGAAATTCTTCAAATAAGATAGGTAAAACGCTCTCTTCGAAAGATATATATACACTACATCAAAAATGATATTTCGCAACAATTAGATAATGGTAATAGTTTAATTACCGTTAAATATATATAGTTTTAGTGGTAATTAACACTCTTTGTAAATGTATCTAAAGCCTATAGCGACATTAGATCTAAGTAAAGACTTTAACACTCTTTATTAATGTGTATATTCCGTTCAAAGTAGTTGTTTTTGTTACAGTGATACTTGTACTGCTTCTACCTCTCAAGGACTTACTAATATGTATATTTATTGCGGCTAAAAGTTGTTTTTTGTTGTATTGATACTTGCACTGCTTCTGCCTCTCAAGGACTTTATGCATTNGGAAATCCTAAAGATTGCTATCTATCTATAGCTTTGTACAATATCAAGAAAGATATCTATATACATTCTGTAACAATATCAACCATCCAAACAAGGTGCAACGGGTTGTTTGGTAGTTGTATGAGAAACAAATTATCCATATGTTAATTTTCGTATAATTTATATGATGTTTGATAGGTAGATAAATTATAACTTCGTATAATTTATAAGACTAACTTTTGACTCAGAAGTTAAAAATTATAACTTGTGATTTTTTTAACATTTTACCTTAAAATTAAGTGCTTATAAGTACTTTAATAGTTTACCTAAATTAACACTTCAAAAATCATTAGATAAAGTGTATAAGAATAATGCTAAATAAAATGTATTAGTAATGCTTGCATCAATTATACATAGATTATTTTTATGCAATACAGAGTTATACATAGATTAGAAAAGAGTAGCAAACAAAGTAGTAGTAATAGACAAGGGTAATGCATGCATTATTTTACTAAATAACAACAACTAAAGGCGAGAATGGATAATAAGTAGCAAGTAGAGCTCATAGCATAGAGTCTATTCTGGCAGGCAATCTTGTGAAGAAATTAAGTGGAGCAGATGGTAGGTTGTGATGGAACCATGGATGTCTTAACACATAAAATCCAGTGACAAGAATCACAACTCGAAAACCCATGAAATAGAGAACAATGACAGCAATCAAGCAGGAAATAACAAACAGTTTGGTCGCTCTAGGGTCTCTCCATGACAGCAAAGAGTCCAGCCTCTCCCCTTGATTAGCCATGTCACCAGCCACATTCTGAATACTTCCAGCAATACATTTCAAATGGTCATACCTTATCCGAACAATATCAGTTGGACGTGAAGTAGGGGAAGTATCAAACTCCTCGTCCAGTTCATCAGGATGAGCATCATCAGCACAAGAAAGACGAATGTCCATGAAGGGAGGATGCCTAGGCCTATATCTATAGTTCCAAACTACGATTAGGGAGAGCGAGAGGAATATGGTAGGCAGAATAAGCTCCGGATATAGAACTAGTATCAAATACAAGACATGGATCACAAGAGTCGTAATGGGATTTTTCCAATTGCAAATTTGATCAAACCATTTCCTAATAGCAATTAATCCACCTAAAACATCCATAATTCTTAAAAGGTTGGCTCTGATTTTCCTCATACTCCACATGTCAGACTTGACATCTAACATATACTCCACTATCTCTTTCCTCAAAGGCGGCTCAGCACGACTCAACCACATAGAGACCATCTGACTAGCCTGACGCCTCAATTTGTCCATCTTAGTTTGTTTGTCATTCCAACTACCTTCAACAATTAGTGGATGAATATAGTGCATTTTGGGTAACAGAGGCTGAGAGAACAAATGCATCATATTCATTATCGATGAGAAAGTAAACCTAACTGCCAAGTGAATTTCGCCCATCTTCTTTACCCCAGTAGATTGAAAGACCAATAGCGGATAAGAATGTGAGTAGACACGATCTGTCTCGAAAGCTGAAAGACGGATCCTGACCTTTCCAATCCTCGAGTCCCTAGCCTGGCCTCCTCCATGTAATGACAATTATCAAATACACCAATGGTTATGACAGTGCAGGGATCAAATACTTCCCAAGTGTATTGCTCGTTCCACTTGGGAGCAAGGCTATCTATAATTGTCCTTGTTTGGACCCACTTGTGCCCATATTTGGCAACACAATAGGCATCTGTCGAAGCCCTCCCATCCTTTGTTTTCATTGGCGGAAGTCCCCGAGCATTCAGAATACCCAATTCTAGGACACCATTGCTGGATTTCTGTAACTGTTTTGCAGTTGGTCTAAGATCACCACTGTAGTTTGTTGATTCATCCAGAACATGGTAGCCTCCTTCTAAATATAGGCTCATGTGAATCCTGCTTGCAAAGTTGATTTCCTCCTCCTTTTCTCCCTCAACAATAACATGCTTTTCAAGATTATACCACTTACTGTTAATAGGTCTGAGGTCCAACCTCCTATCAATGTACTGCAAATGAATAAGACATTTTCCAAGTATTACATCTTTGTTTGGTGCAACCCTATCTTCCACGCTCAAAATCAATGGCTCCTCAAATGGTTCTGCTGCTACAAAAATTAAATCCTCATTCCAAATGGGATTAATAGTCTTGCTCCTGGAAACTTTGGTTATCAATTCCTGATTTCCGAGGATGGCCTTCACGTAAACTTCTGGAAACCTACTTCTGTCACCGGGAATTAAGTCCCGAGCCTCAATCACATTAACTCTAAGGTACCACAGCTTTGGTGAGAGGTAAACCTTAGACCTTATATTTACAAGAGCATCAGCACCACTAACAGTGGCTGCATCCGAATGCCAAGATTCTGGAAAACCTTCATCAGCTTGAGTACCCATCCAAACAGCCAACATCAACTCTCCTTTAACTTTGCTACCACTTCCGTCCTCCAACCTATACCACTGCGGAGCAAGAGGATTATCTGGGGGGACCCTTTTAGGGATCTCATTCAAATCAAACATAACACGACCAACGGAATCATCCTTATCTTTCACGTTCACCTCAAGAACGGAAATTACCTGAATCCGATCCATTGAAAATGCAAACACCTGATTCCATTCAGGATTCGTTTTCTTCACAAAATGACGAGTTGTACCACTATAGTTTCCCAGCGTAACCTCAACGTAAGGATGAAGATCCTTCCAAGGTAAATCTTTCGCTTTCACCACCCGGACATAAAGATACAGCATTTGCTCAACCAAATCAAAGGTGCTAGTTAGCATAGCACGAATAACCTTCCGTCCAACAAAATGTGGTCTCTGCATTTTCAAACCTTTCTACTTCTCTACCACAATTTAGCCAAATGCCCAAAATAATATCTCTGACAAAACAACTCAAAACTACACTAATACTCAAGAAACTTCATATACACACAATCTAAGTTTGTTTTATCCTAACTCTAACTTAAGGTTTAAAAAGAACCTCATGAAGGATAACCCCAGAACTGCCAAAAACATTCACAACCTCAGATCTGGTTCACCTGAATACTTTACCCTGCTAAACATTTTTATTAAGCTTAAAAAACCATATAAGTAGTTCACCCATCTCATTAACCACGAATGTGAGACTTTTTGCTTTTAACAAAAATATGTGTTTTTTGATTCGCAATTATAGTATAAGGATTTATCCTAAGTTTGGGCTATAATTCAAGAGTGATGTTAGCCTAAAACTCCCCTTAACAACAAGGCGGTACACCCCAGTGGTTAAAGGCTCTCCGGAAATTCCCAGACGTAGTGTGAGTGTTACATTACTTTCTAAATAATAGTTAATAAATTCGTTATTTTTGAAATAGTTCAAATTTCAATGAATTTAACTTTGACTTTCCATTTCTTTTCATTAAAAATAAAACTTATACATAATTATTTAATTTAAAGTTAATAAGCAACTTCTAAAAAAATTCTATATCATTGCTAAAATCGAATAAAAGAAGACCTCATTTGATTCTGCTTCCTTTTTCATGTTTCGTTGTTATTGTTGTTGTCATCAAGGTCGATGAAAGCTTGAAATGTAAAAATGATTTCATTTTAAGTTGAATTTTCTCCTACTCCCTCCTTTTATTTTTCTGCTATTTTGTTCACTTCATATCAAATTAAACAAAAAAATTATATAATTTGATTTTCAAAATTTTGGTACGTTTATTCATAAAAAAATATTAATATTACGCAGTGTGAATTTCAAATTTTTAGTGCACCCATTCATCAAAAAAAATAAAAATTCTTATGTAATTATTGAACATGCTTCATGAAATTTCTGACTCCCCCACTTTGCCAACTCAATCAAAAAATACCCTTCTCCCATACCATATAAAGAGGGAAAAAATAATTAAAACTTTCTAATGTCAAGATTATAGCTCAACAAATACCTTAGTCTTTTGCTTGAGAGTAGGACTTGTCTTGTCTTTGACTCCAACTCGCTGCTTGACTGCTCAACTTGGCTATTGAAGAAGCTCTTTGACTTTGGGCACCAGGAGTAGGCAAAAAAAGACGGGCTTTTAAGAACCTAAAAAAAAAATAGATTTTTCAAGAAGATATTTACAAGTAACTTATAAATTCGAAACTAAAAATTATAAATCGGTAACACTTAACTTTTGACCCTTTTTTTGGGGTGTGTTTGCAGCCTTAAACTTTTTGCGTTTACAAATACTTTTAAAACTTAAAAAAAAAGAAGCTAAAAATCACTTAAAATAAGCTAATTCAAATACACTTATTTAATTTTTCTACATGAAATAAATAAATATTCATTAAGATAAATGAATATACCTTGAAGGGTTCAGGGAGGTAGTGAAAGATGGTATTTTTGCTGATTAGTTTCTAAAGATTGGAATTTTGAGGAGAAAAAAACAAAAAGGTTTTGGTTGCTTTTTGGTATCAAAGTGAGGGAGAATGGTTAAGAGAGGGAAAAAAAGTAAAGAGACAACGAAAAATTATATGGTGGGTGAGGGTGAGGGTGAGGGACTACTTTTTTTAATAAAAAATGTGTGGGCCTAGAATAACTAATAAAAATAAGTTATAAAGAAAAAATATATTTTTTAGAAAAAAAAAAACATCCTTAGCTTTTTCCTCTTTCACCAGAACCTTCCCCCAAAACACCATACGTTGCAACTTGCAATTGAAAAATGGTGATGGGAGCTTTCTGTCAAAGAAGAAGAAGATATAAAATCTATTCTTTTTTTTGCTAAAAAATTATCCTTTTCACGGTCACACACTTTGCTATGTCAGCAAAAAGGGTTTAATGTGTTCAAGTGTCTTAGTTAAAGATGTTTAAGGGAAATATGCGGACAAAGTTATATATGACTTAAGCCTTAAATAAAAAATTTGAAAATTATCTTCATTTATCTTATAGTTTCAGATCTATACCAATGCTCTATCACAAAGACTCCATTTTTTCCAATTCTCCTAACTGGCAGCAGCAATCCGGTGGCAAATCGATGGTGGACTGGTAATTTATGATTTCATTAACTATAATTGAGATGCGAAATTTTTTGAATAAGTATCCTACATCTAATTAAAGTGATGATTTGGAGTTGACTAATTAAAATTTAATATAAGAAAAATAGAAAATCATAATTTTGGATATTCTAGAGTCTTTTAGTGAAAGATAAAAAGTTCAAGCATTTCTGAGTCTTAGCACTTTTAGTTATGTGATTATAGAAAGATTTTAATTATGATGAGATAGATTTGATATGCCGGGGAAATTCTTCAAATAAGATAGGTAAAACGCTCTCTTCGAAAGATATATACACTACATCAAAAATAAAATGATATTTAGCAACAATTAGATAATGATAGTAGTTTAATTACCGCTAAATATATATAAATTTAATGGTAATTAACACTCTTTGTAAATGTATCTAAAGCCTATAGCCACATTAGATCTAATAATAATTAACTAATGTCAGTAAAGACTTTAACACTCTTTATTAATGTGTATATTCTGTTAAAAGTAGTTTTTGTTACAGTGATACTTGTACTGCTTCTACCTCTCAACCGTCTTTATTAATATGTATATTTATTGCGGCTAAAAGTTGTTTTTTGGTGTATTGATACTTGCACTGCTTCTGCCTCTCAAGGACTTTATGCATTGAACTTCCTTTATATCTTTAGGGGAGTATAAACAACCTATCTGTTGGTAGCAAACATCTGAGTTGCTCTCTCCTTCTTCCTCTTTGCAGAAGCATCACAGATTCTTTTAGTCACCAACTCACTGAGAGAAGAGATGTCTTGGGAAAATTTGCAACAACTTTTCAATATTGTAACCATCCCTAAACTTTCGATAGAAAAACTACAGCTCTTCACACTGGAACGCGAATTCCACAAAATTTTCATTAGCTTGCAGAGTTTCACAGATGAACCTAACATGCTAGATGTCACTCAGAAAGTCCAAACTCTGTTCGAAGATGCTGCATTTATCCTTTCTCCACTGTACCTAACTGACAACTTTGATGACTGTGCCTCTCAGGTGCAAAACAAGATTTTGTTAATCAAGAAGGAAATAAGAGCCAAATACTCCTTTCCTAAAATATCATTACAACTTTCAGCCAAGTTTGTTAGTGATATCATCCATTCTGTGCTAGAGAACATTGGTGGTCTAGAGAAGATTCATGATCCATATTCACCTCTTTATGTTCCCGAAACAGTAAAGGAACATATAGAAGATGTTTCAAAGGAATTGAAATTGCTGAGAAATTTCGTCTACTTTGTTTCACAGAGGTTCATAGAGCATCAGGGCCAACATCATATTATTTTCTTCACTCATGTTTTAGCTGTGTCTGTCCACACATCAATGCTTCTCTGGTTATATTTACTGGACTTGGCTCCAGAGCAAATGAATGTTATGCTTTCTGATTTCTTGCGAATGAGGATTAAGCCAATTCAACCATGCATCCGCAAGATCTATATTGATGTCTTGCTATCTTTAAAGTCGACAATACAATCAGGATGGTATCCCAACATCCTAAATGAGGATGCATTTGACAGCGAATGTGGATTTTTGGAGACCATCGTACACAATTTGGTGGAGGTACCAACTAATAGTAACTCTAGTCAGAGAGTTGCTTTGAAGGATCACTTGGAAATCCTTCAAAAGATGCTCAACCTTTTGAGAGCCAATATCTTCCGTGTGCCAATAAAAGATCTTGAATTTCTTCTTCAAGATATAGAGATTGTGGTTATTGATGTTGGACTTCTGGTATACTCATTATATGAAGATGAGGAGGAGAAGGAAGACATGGCACCAGGAGGAGTGAACATCACACAAGTTCTTGATTTGTCAAGCAACATTGAACGTCTAAGCATAGACATCTACCTCACCATTCGGAAGGTGTTCCAATCTAATTTGCCTAGGATTCATGGACTAGGCTATGTTGATTGCCTTTTAAACAACCTGAAGAAATTCCAAATCCTCCACTCAGATTCACTAGCTTCTGTCATGGACGAACTTCAATCAATTCAGAAGGAATTTGAGAGCTTGCAACCTTTTCTACAGGCTGTTGCAGAAGCGAGACACAATGACCTTGACGAAATTCAACGTTGTGCTACACAATTGATTGGCAAAGCACATGAGGTAGAATACATAGTTGATGCTTGTATAAGGGAAGAAGCTCCTGTCTGCTGCCTCGAGCATTGGATCTTGGATATCATGGAGGATATTACTCTTATCAGAGAAGAGGTAGCAGAGATTCGTGAAAAGAAAATGGATTTGGTAGCATTGAACACTGTCCCAGTTCATACATCAAATTTGGCAAGGTCTCCAATGATGAATGAAGAAATTATTGGTTTTGAGGATGTCATAGAAAAGTTAAGAGACCAACTAATAAAAGGCACGAAAGAGCGCGATGTTATATCAGTTGTTGGTATGCCAGGTCTAGGCAAGACAACTTTGGCCTACAGACTCTACTATGACAAGTCAGTTGCTTCTCACTTTGAAATTCGTGCACAGTGTTGTGTGTCTCAAGTATATTCACGTAAGGACTTGTTAATAGCAATTTTACGTGATGCTATCAGTGAGAACTTTGAGTGTAGAGAAAAACAAGCTGATGAATTAGCTGATCTGCTTCGCAAAACTTTATTTTCCAAAAGATATCTCATCCTTGTTGATGATGTGTGGGAAACTAGTGTGTGGGATGATCTAATAGGTTCTTTCCGTGATTCCAATAACGGAAGTAGAATTATTCTAACAACACGAGATCATGAAGTTGCCATGTACACTAGAATTCGAAGTGATCCCCTTCTGCTTCGTATGTTTAACAATGATGAAAGTTGGGAGTTACTCCGAAAAAAAGTGTTTGGTGAAGAAAGTTGCTCTCCACCCCTAACAGAAATTGGGCGAGAAATGGCAAGAAAATGTGGTCAACTGCCTCTTTCAGTTGTTTTGGTGGCTGGTATTCTGGCTGAGATGGAGAAGAAAGTAGAATGTTGGGAACAATTGGCCAACAATTTAGGTCCTCACATTCGCAAAGACTCAAGGGCCGTTATAGAACAAAGTTATCAGATTTTACCCTATCGTTTGAGGCCTTGCTTTCTTTACTTTGGAGCACTTTTAGAGGATAGGGTGATTAGTGTTCCGAAGTTAACACAGTTGTGGATCTCAGAAGGATTCGTAAAAAGTTGTGAAGGCAAGAGCTTGGAGGATATAGCAGAAGGCTATTTGGAAAATCTTATTGGAAGAAATCTAGTGATGGGAACCAAGAGGAGTTCTCGAGGTGAGATCAAAGCATGTCGCATTCATGACCTATTGCATGATTTCTGCAAGGAGAGAGCAAAGGACGATATGCGTCTCCTATGGCAAAAATGGTAATATATCAATCATTGCTACTCTTGTCGCTCAAACTAATTAAGTGTTCAAGTTATAATTTTACTAATTTCTGTATATATTTGTAGGGATCAAAATGCCAATCCGTCTTCTCGCCTTTCTGGTCACAAGCAACTAGCTCATCGCATGTGCATTTATGGTGAAGAGAATCATGCTGTAGATTGGAGCTCGTGCTTGTCACATGTTGTCTCTATAATTTTGCATAACCATCGTCTTTCAGTTGGCCTCTTCTCTCACCATTTCCACAGCTTAAAGTTTCTAAAAGTGTTAGATATGGAGTTCACTAGAATTAGTTCTTTCTCATTTGATCTAGTCTACCTCAGGTATTTTGCTGCAGAAACGTATCACTTTTCAAACGAAGCCGGTTGTCGGGAACTTGAAACTCTGAAATTAAAGTCTCTCAGTGAAATGTCACTACCCATTACACTGTGGGAGATGGATAAATTGAGACATGTGGATATTTCCAATTGCAGCTTCACCAGTGAAAATGCAAGAGTATTGATTGAGAACTCCAAAGACCTTCATGATCTGCAAACTCTATCCACTCCGTGTTTTTCTTGTGCTCTGGAAGCGTTATTGATTTTGAGAAAAACACCTAATCTTCTGGAACTGAGATGCAAAGTCAGGGGTGTTGATAACTTTCAGTGCTATGTATTGAACTTTCCAGCACGGATTGAAACGCTCAAGATTCATCTTAGCTACACACGTGACACTAAAACAATCCCCTTCTGCATCTCTGCACCAACTCTCACAAACTTGACACTGAAGAACGTTTACCTATATCATCAGCATTTATCAGAAATTGGTTCACTTCAGAACCTTCAAGTGCTCAGTCTGAAAGGTATTTCCTTTGAAACTTGTAAATGGGAAGTGCGTGATGACGAGTTCCCTCAGCTCAGAGTCTTGAAATTACATGCTGGAAAAGCTCACTTTGAAGAATGGTCTGTTGCGGATGATGCCTTTCCTAACCTTGAACACTTGGTTTTGAGGGATTGCGAATTTCTTAAGGAGATCCCTTCTTGGTTTGGAGAAATCTCTTCTCTGAAGTCCATAGAGGTAAGGAATTGCAATGAAAATGTTGACAAGTCAGCCAGTGATATCAGGGAAACACAAGTTGAAGATTACCAGAATTCCAAGTTCGACGTCTTTATCACCAGAGAGAATAACAAGTCAGATTCAGGTACGCAACTCATAAAATTTAACTATGAACATTCCAAAACTCTGTGAATTCATTTTTCTGTTACTCTAACTTCCTTTTTTAAAGGTAAAAGTTCTTGAAATAGCACCAAGGTTTGACATACTATTGTGCACCTCGACTAATTCTATAGGTACCTACTACCTCCAACTGCACATGTACTGGATAACTAATGATCAAAAGATATAAACTAGTGACTTCAGAAGAGACCCATGAGGTCTCAAGTTCAAATCCAGTAGTGTCAAAAACACTATGCAATGGTGGGCATAGTTACCAGGTACCTATGTTGGTGGGAGGTAGCAGGTACCCCTAGAATTACTCAAAGTGTGCGCAAGCTAGCCCAAATACCATGGTTAATTATCAAAAAAATTAAAATTGTTGTGCTCTTACTTTGTTTTTGGGTTTGTTGTTGTAGTAGTACAACATTTTTGAGCAATTAACTCATTGGAACCTTATCTTTTTTAACAGATTATGAAGACTAGAGTTGTATCAGGAGCTGTTTAGAAGATCAGTATGTACTTTTTTTAGAAGCTTAATTAATAAATCATGTACTTTTGGTCTTGAATGTATTAACATTGAATCCATGTTGGACTATAGTTATTATATGAGTTATTTATAATATTTCTAGATTTCTTTTTCTTCTTATGCTAGTCCATTTACACTCATCTTTCATGCTATGGAAGGAGAACTTTGACGTAACCGGTAAAGTTGTTGTCATGTGACTAGAAGGTCATGTACGAGTTCGACATGTGGAAACTACCTCTTGCAGAAAGCGAGAGCTTAGTGCATTAGGCTACCCTATTTTTGTACTCTTTTTGTATTCCTTCCAATGCTTGCCACTCAAACCCTATATCCTATCTCGGGGTCACGTCAAGTAGATTCCAGTTTAGAGATAAGTTTTTTATCTTAATTGATCAAAATAGATTAAGACCGTCAGAAGTTACTTAGTCTCATTCAAGAATTTAATCTCCTTAGTGTGACAAAGAGCCCATTCAATAGCATTTGTGCCAGCTTGAATGGACGTACTACCATGATATCTAATGATCTCTCAATGTCAATAGGGACTCAACAACTTTTGGTAAAATATAATAAAAGTAACGTCGATAGGATTCAACGACTTTTTGGTGAAATAAAATATATAAAAGTAAAGTAACTATTCCTAAAATGATCCAAATCGTAGACCACAAGTTACCTTTATCTATGAACCTTTTTTGTTAACTTGAATGAGTAATTCATTTGTTTATTTCCCTCTTGTTATTAGAGCTAAAGAATTCTGGCAATAATTATACAACGTTTGGTATGGTAGAAAAAAAAAGTTATTTATATATAAAATTAATACAAGATTAGGTTGACAATTTAGTAAGCCACAATCCACGTAACTAATATAATATTATGAGTGAACCTATACATTGTTTTATGCAGGATAGAAGGTGGAATAACTAATACATGAAAAATTAATTCCGCATAAATAATACATAGGTTCACTCATTACTAATTTATACATTACCAATATGTGTTTAACTCTAACCACCTACCAAACATAATCACATCTGGTAAATTTGGTAAGTTGTAATTGACTATTGAGATGCCCATCACCTGTTTGATAAAATGCCTGAAAGAGATTGAAAGCATGTGTGTGTGTCCATTTGCATCCCCTTAATTAATATTCATGTGATCAAGGGTGTTTGAAAATTGAAACTGCAGTATATATCTCTAAGAAGTTGTTTTTAATCGATATTCATAGTATTATCTTCTATATGCATAGTATAATATTTCGATAAAGAGTGTTCGAGTGACCACCCTTAGGCCAATGTAGCTATGCAAAAAGCAATAGATCCCATGAATGCTTGAACATTTGGAAGTTTTATCATCCTTAGTAGCTGAAATCCATACTGTATCACTCGTTGAAGCCAGATATTGATCTAAGGATTCATTTTTTGAGTGATTCTATACTCTTAATTGTTTAGTTCCTTATATTGTGCTCCTTGCAAGTTGAACTATAATTATATATATGAACTGTCTTTAGTATTTCTAGACTTTTATTTTCTTCTTTTAATAGATACTCTTCGATTTGTGAACTATAAACATATTGCAACACCTTTATTTACTGTTTTCTTGTGTGATTATTCAGATCTAATGATTGTTTGAGCTTCTCTAATCAGTTTTTTTTCCCTCCCTCGGAGCTCCCACTTTCTTTGCTCCCTTGGTGACTCGAACTCATGACGTTAGGATTGGAAGTGAGGGGTGCTTACCATCCGAGCAACTCCCTCTTATCAGTTATATATTAAGAAAAGGCTTAATAGTTCGGGATCCCCTGAACTTGACACCTTTTGTTCGGTGTACACCTGAACTATTCTAAATGGCCTAGTCTCAGCAAGTAGCTCACTTTATAGTTAGTCGAAACACTTCCAAGAATAGAACTCTGTTACTTCCTAGATTATAAGTCTAGCTTTCGGAATAGGGCCAAGCTGGCTGCCCCTTATTTCATACTTCTTATCTTAATAATAAAGGTGAGTCATCCTAGGATTAGCAGTCAGAGAGAGAATGTTGAGTTCACACGGGACACTAGCTGTTAATTAATCGGTTCAACTAATTAATCATGTCATCAAGTTGCTTTTAGTGTATAAT